>NC_142488.1:47403010-47704366 GCF_049115385.1 Moschus berezovskii | reverse complement strand
ATAGCGAAACTACCTGGTACAGAATCACGAATAATGAGAGCGAAAATGATCCAAAATCTTGAAAACCAATTGGAGTTACAGATAAATAACCTGGAGACAAGGATCGAGAAGATTCAAGAAAGGCTTAACAAGGACGTATAAGAAATAAAAAAGAGTCAATATATAATGAATAATGCAATAGATGAGATCTAAAACACTCTGGAGGGAACCAACAGTAGAATAACAGAGGCTGAAAATAGGATAAGTGAGCTAGAAGAAAGAATGGTAGAAATAAATGAAACAGACAGGAAAAAAAAAGAAAAACGAATTAAAAGAAATGAAGACAATATCAGAGACCTCTGGGACAATGTTAAATGTCCCAACATTCGAAACACAGGAGTCCCAGAAGAAGTCCAAAAGCAAGACCATGAGAAAATACTTGAGGAGATATTAATTGAAAATTTCCCTAAAATGGGGAAGGAAATAATCACCCAAGTCCAAGAAACACAGAGAGTCCCTAACAGGATAAACCCAAGGCGAAACACCCCAAGACACACACTAACCAAAATAACAAAAATCAAACACAAAGAACAAATATTAAAAGCAGCAACTGAAAATCAACAAATAACACACAAGGGGATTCCCATAAGGATAACAGCTGATCTTTCAACAGAAACTCTCCAGGCCAGGAGGGAATGGCACGGTATACTTAAAGTGATGAAAGAAAATAACCTACAGCCCAGATTACTGTACCCAGCAAGGATCTCATTCAAATAAGAGAAATCAAAAGCTTTAGACAAGCAAAAGCTGAGAGAATTCAGCATCACCAAACCAGCTCTCCAACAAATGCTAAAGGACCTTCTCTAGACAGGAAACACAGAAAGGGTGCATAAACTCGAACCCAAAACAATAAGGTAAATGGCAACGGGATCATACTTATCAATATTTACCTTAAGTATAAATGGGTTGAATGCCCCAGCCAAAAGACAGACTGACTGAATGCATACATAAACAAGATCCCTATATATGTTGTCGATGAGAGACCCGCATTGAAACGAGGGACACATACAGACTGAATGTGAAGGGCTGGAAAAAGATATTCCATGCAATTAGAGACCAAAAGAAAGCAGGAGTAGCAATACTCATATCAGATAAAATAGACTTTAAAACAGAGGCTGTGAAAAGAGACAAAGAAGGACACTACTCAATGATCAAAGGATCAATCCAAGAAGAAGATATAAAAATTATATATATATATATATGCACACCCAACGTAGGAGCACCGCAATATGTAAGACAATTGCTAACAAATGAAAAGGGGAAATTAACAACAACATAATAATAGTGGGAGACTTTAATATCCAACTCATACCTATGGATAGATCAACTAAACAGAAAATTAACAAGGAAACACAAACGTTAAATGACACAATAGACCTGTTAGACTTAATATATATCTATAGGACATTTCACCCCAAAACAACGAATTTTACCTTCTTCTAAAGTGCACACGGAACCTTCTCCAGGATAGAACACATCCTGGGAAATAAATCTAGCCTTGGAAAATTCAAAAAAATTGAAATCATTCCAAGCATCTTTTCTGACCACAATGCAGTAAGATTAGATCTCAATCACAGGAGAAAAACTATTAAAAATTCCAACATATGGAGGCTGAACAACACGCTGCTGAATAATGAACAAATCATAGAAGAAATAAAAAAAGAAATCAAAATATGCATAGAAACGAATGAAAATGAAAACACAACCCAAAACCTGCGGGAAACTAAAAGCAATGCTAAGGGGACGGTTCATAGCAATATAGGCATACCTCAGGAAACAAGAAAAAAGTCAACTAAATAATCTAGCTCTACACCTAAAGACACTAGAAAAGGAAGAAATGAAGAACCCCAGGGTTAGTATAAGGAAAGAAATCTTAAAAATTAGGGCAGAAATAGATGCAAGAGAAACAAAAGAGACCATAGCAAAAATCAACAAAGCCAAAACCTGGTTCTTTGAGGGGGTAAATAAAATTGACAAACCACTAGCCAGGCTCATCAAGAAACAAAGGGAGAAAAACCAAATGAATAAAATTAGAAATGAAATAGGACAGATAACAACAGACAACACAGAAATACAAAGGATTGTAAGAGACTACTAATTCAGACTTAAACTGAAGAAAGTAGGGAAAACCACTAGACCATTCAGGTATGACCTAAATCAAATCCCTTATGATTTTACAGTGGAATTGAGAAATAGATCTAAGGGACTAGATCTGATAGATAGAGTGCCTGATGAACTATGGTTGGAGGTTTGTGACACTATACAGGGACAAGGACCAAGACTATCCCCATGGAAAAGAAATGCAAAAAAGCAAAATGGCTGTCTGTTCAGTTCAGTTCAGTTCAGTCGCTCAGTCATGTCCGACTCATTGAGACCCCATGAATCACAGCACGCCAGGCCTCCCTGTCCATCACCAACTCCCGGAGTTCACTCAAACTCATGTCCATCGAGTCGGTGATGCCATCCAGCCATCTCATTCTCTGTCGTCCCTGTTTCGTCCCACCCCCAATCCTTCCTAGCATCAGACTATTTTCCAGTGGGTCAACTCATCGCATAAGGTGGCCAAAGTATTGGAGTTTCAGCTTTAGCATCAGTCCTTCCAATGAACACCCAGGATTGATCTCCTTTAGAATGGACTGGTTGGATCTCCTTGCAGTCCAAGGGACTCTCAAGAGTCTTCTCCAGCACCACAGTTCAAAAGCATCAATTCTTCGGCGATCAGCTTTCTTCACAGTCCAACTCTCACATCCATACATGACCACGGGAAAAACCATAGCCTTGACTAGACGGAACATGGTTGGCAAAGTAATGTCTCTGCTTAGTAATATGTTATCTAGGTTGGTCATAAATTTCCTTCCAAGGAGTAAGCATCTTTTAATTTCCTGGCTGCAATTAGCATCTGCAGTGATTTTGGAGCCCAAAAATATAAAGTCTGACACTGTTTCCACTGTTTCCCCATCTATTTCCAATGAGGTGATAGGAAAAGATGCCATGATCTTCGTTTTCTGAATGTTGAGCTTCAAGCCAAGCTTTTCACTCTCCTCTTTCACTTTAATCAAGAGGTTTTTTAGTTCCTCTTCACTTTCTGCCATAAGGGTGGTGTCATCTGCATACCTTAGGTTATTGATATTTCTCCCAGCAATCTTGATTCCAGCTTGGGCTTCTTCCAGCCCAGCGTTCCTCATGAAGTACTCCCTTATGATTATACAGTGGAAGTGAGAAATAGATTTAAGGGACTAGATCTGATAAATAGAGTGCCTGATGAACTCTGGACGGAGGTTCGTGACATTGTACAGGAGACAGGGACCAAGACCATACCCATGGAAAAGAAATGAAAAAAGCAAAATGGCTGTCAGAGGAGGCCTTACAAATAGCTGTGAAAAGAAGAGAAGTGAAAAGCAAAGGAGAAAAGGAAAGATATAAGCATATGAATGCAGAGTTCCAAAGAATAGCAAGGAGAGATAAGAAAGCCTTCCTCAGTAATCAATGCAAAGAAATAGAGGAAAACAACAGAATAGGAAAAACAAGAGATCTCTTCAGGAAAATTAGAGATTCCAAGGGAACATTTCATGCAAAGATGGGCTCGATAAAGGACAGAAATGGTACGGACCTAACAGAAGCAGAAGATATTAAGAGGTGGCAAGAATACACAGAATACTGTACAGAAAACATCTTCACGACCAAGATAATCATGATAACGTGATCACTGACCTAGAGCCAGACCTCTTGGAATGTGAAGTCAAGTGGGCTTTAGAAAGCATCACTGCGAACAAAGCTAGTGGAGGTGATGGAATTCCAGTTGAGCTATTTAAAATCTTGAAAGATGATGCTGTGAAAGTGCTGCATTCAATATGCCAGCAAATTTGGAAAACTCAGCATTGGCCATAGGACTGGAAAAGGTCAGTCTTCATTCCAATCCCAAAGAAAGGGAATGCCAAAGAATGCTCAAACTACCGCACAATTGCACTCATCTCACACGCTAGTAAAGTCATGCTCAAAATTCCCCAAGCCAGGCTTCAGCAATAGGTGAACCATGAAATTCCACATGTTCAAGCAGGTTTTAGAAAAGGCAGAGGCACCAGAGATCAAATTGCAAACATCAGCTGGATCATGGAGAAAGCAAGAGAGTTCTAGAAAAACATCTATTTCTGCTTCATTGACTATGCCAAAGCCTTTGACTGTGTGGATCACAATAAACTGTGGAACATTCTGAAAGAGATGGGAATACCAGACCACCTGACCTGCCTCTTGAGAAACCTGTATGCAGGTCAGGAAGCAACAGTCAGAACTGTACATGGAAGAACAGACTGGTTCCAAATAGGAAAAGCAGTACGTCAAGGCTGTATATTGTCACCTTGCTTATTTAACTTATATGGAGAGAACTGCCATACAACCCAGCAATTCCACTGCTGGACATACACACCCAGGAAACCAGAATTGAAAGAAACACATTTACGCCGATGTTCATCGCAGCATTGTTTATAATAGTCAGGATATGGAAGCAACCTAGATGTCCATCTGTAGATGAATGGATAGGAAAGCTGTGGTACATATACACAATGGAGTGATACTCAGTAATTAAAAAGAATACATTTGAATCAGTTCTAATGAGGTGGATGAAACTGGATCCTATTATACAGAGCGAAATAAGCCGGAAAGAAAAACACCTATACAGTATATTAACGCACATATATGGAATTTAGAAAGATTATAACAGTAACCCTGTGTATGAGACAACTAATCTTCGAATGCATACACATAAAGTTGTTTCTATTTTTTATATTCTTAATGCTTTATGCGTAATTCCCATTTTGAGTATTGTTTATTTTCAAGATTTTCCATGTTGATTATTGTTACCTGATGTTTCCCGTTTTAGAGAAGCTTTTTTAGGCAGCTTTGACTTTGCTGAGCCTCTCAATTTTATCTTTATTTTTATTGCATTAATACCTGGTATGTATTAGTTGTTTATTTTCTTTATGATTATTCTGTTTATTTTGCTGTCTTCTTACATGGCTGTCTACTTGTATACTCATTGCTTTTCCTTTTTATATAAAGTTTACTACATTTAAGGCCTCAGTGCGTAATGTTTTCCATATCCGGTATATTTTAAGACTTTGTATTTTTGTTATCTTTCTGTAACGATGTTGTTTTTAAATGCCATGTACTCAGTGAGTGATATAAACACATTGTAAAATTCAGTTTTCTAATAAAATTTTATTAAAATAAAATAAAGAATTCTGAGCGCCGAAGAATTGATGCTTTCGAATTGTGGTGCTGGAGAAGACTCTCGAGAGTCCCTTGGACTGCAAGGAGATTCAACCAGTCCATCCTAAGGGAAATCAGTCCTGAGTATTCATTGGAAGGACTGATGTTGAAGCTGAAACTCCAATACATCTGCCACCTGATGTGAAGAGCTGTCTTATTTGGAAAAGCCCTGATGCTGGGAAAGACTGAAGGTAGGAGAAGTGGATGACAGAGAATGAGATGATTGGATGGCATTACCAACTCAATGGGTATGAGTTTCAGTAAACTCCAGGAGTTGGTGATGGACAGGGAGGCCTGGCATACTGCAGTCCATGGGGGTCACAAAATGTCGTATATGACTGAGCGACTGAACTGAACTGAACAACCTTCAATCCTGCAGAAAGGAGACACCAGACATAATAAATTAAGCAAAATGAAAAATCAGAGAAATAGACAGCAGATGGAGGAACATGGCAAAACCCCACGAGGTCAAAGAAAGAGGAGGAAATAAGCAGTCTACCTGAAAAATAATTCAGAGCAATGATAGTAAAGATGATTCAAAATCATGGAAGTAAAATGGAGGCACAGGGAAATAGACTGGATGCTTGGATCTAGAAGATACAAGAAATTTTGAAAAGTGAAAGTGAAGTCGCTCATTAGTGTCTGACTCTTTGTGACCCATGGACTGTAGTTGGCCTGGCTCCTCCGTCCATGTGATTTTCCAGGCAAGAATACTGGACTGGGTTGCCATTTCCTTCTCCAGGAGACCTTCCTGACTCAAGGAACGAACCCAGGTCTCCTGCATTACAGGCAGACTCTTTACCATCTGAGCCACCAGGGAATCCCAAAAGAAATGTTTAACAAGAAACAAAAGGAATTAAAGAATAGACAGTCAACAATGAACAACACAATAACTGAAATTTAAAAATACACCAGAGGGAAACAGTGGCAGAATAATTGAAGCAGAAGAATGGATAATTGAGCTGGAAAATACAGTGTTGGAAATAACTGAAGCAGAGCAGAATAGAGAAAAAAAAAAGAATAAAAAAGAAATGAGGACAGCCTCAGAGATCTCTGGGACATTAAGCCCAACAATATTTGAATGACAGGGGTACCAGAATAAGAAGAAAAATAGGAAAGGATATGAAAAAATAACTTGAGGAGATTATCGTCGAAATCTTCCCTAACTTGGGAAAGCAAGTAGCCACCTAAATCATGGAAGTGCAGAGAGTCCAATACAGGATAAACTCAAGGAGAAATACACCAAGATACGACAAAAAATAAACAAAAAGAACAAATATTAAAAGCAGCAAGGGAAAGGCAATAAATAACATACAAGGAGATCCCCATAAAACTAATAGTTGATCTTTAAACAGAAACTGCATACCAGGAGAATATCAGGATACACTTAAAGTGATGAAAGGAAAAAACCTACAACAATTGCTCTGTGCAGCAATGATCTCATCCTGATTTGAGGGAGAAATCAAACACTTTACAGATAAGCAAAAGTTAAGAGAATTCAGGGCCACTAAGCCAGATTTACAACAAATGCTAAAGGAACTTCACCAGACCAGAATCATGAGAGAAAGGAAAGGTCTACAAAATCAAACCTAAAGCATTGAAGTAAATGGTAATAGCATAGTACATATCAATATTTACCTTAAATGTAAATGGATTAAATGCTCCAACCAAAGGACAGAGATTGGCTGAATAGAGACAAAAGCAAGATCCCTATATATGCTGTCCACAAGACACCCACCTCATACCTAGGGACACATGCAGACTAAAAGTGAAGGGCTGGTTAAGGACATTCCGTGTAAACGGAAATCAAAATAATGTGGGAGTAGCAATACTCATATCAGATAAAATATACTTTAAAATAAAGAGCATTGCATGAGACAAAGAAGGACACTATATCACAATCAAGGGATCATTCCAAGAGGAAGATATAGTAATTATAAACATATATCCACCCAACATAGGGGCTCCTCATTACATAGGCAAATGATAACAACTATTAAGGGGAAACTGAGAGTAACACAATAATACTGGGGGGCTTTAATAACCTGCTCACACCAATGTTTGTATCACTCAGAGAGTAAATTAATAAAGAAACACAAGTTTTAAATGATGCATTGGACCAGTTGGACCTAATTGATATCTAAGGGCATTTCATCCAAAAGCATTCAATTTCGCTTTTTATCAAGTGCAAATGGAACATTCTCCAGGATTGATCATATCTTGGATCCCACATCAAGCCTTGGTAATTTTTTTAAAAACTGAAATCATTTCAAGCATTTTTTTCTGACCATATGGCATAAAATTAGGTATCAATCACATGAAAAAAATACCTATTAAAATATAAACACATGGAGGTTAAATTATACACTTCTGAATAACCAGCAGATCACTGAAGAAATTAAAAAGGCAATCAAAATATACCTAGAAACAAATGACGGGAGAAGGCAATGGCAATCCACTCCAGTACTCGTGCCTGGAAAATCCCATGGACATAGGAGCCTAGTAAGCTGCAGTCCATGGGGTTATGAAGAGTTGGATATGACTGAGCAACTTCACATTCAATTTTCACTTTCATGCATTGGAGAAGGAAATGGCAACCCACTCCAGTGTTCTTGCCTGGAGAACCCCAGGGATGGAGGAATCTGGTAAGTGCCATCTATGGAGTCTCACCGAGTTGGACATGACTGAAGCAACTTAGCAGGAGCAGAAACAAATGACAATGAAAACATGACAATTCAAAGTCTATGGGATGCAGTAAAAGCAGACCTAAGAAGGAAGTTTATAGCAATGCAAGTCTACTTCAAGAGAAACATCAAATAAACAGCCTAACCTTATACATAAAGCCACTAGAAAAAGAACAAAATCCCTCACTGTTAGTAGAGGGAAAGCAATCATAAAGGTAAAAGTAGAAATAAATGAAAAAGAAATGAAGGAGACAATAGCAAAGCTCAATAAAGCTAAAAGATTTTTTGAGAAGATAAACAAATTTGACAAACAATTAATCTGACTCAACAAGAAAAAAAGGGCAAAGACAAATCAATCAAATTAGAAACAAAAAAGGAGAAGTTAAAACAGACAACACAAAAATACCAAGGGTCACAGGAGACTTCCCTGGTGCCTCAGACGGTAAAGACTCTGCCTGAAATGCAGGAGAACTGCACTTGATGCCGGGTTAGGAAGATCCCTGGAGGAAGGCATGGCAACCCGCTCCAGTATTCTTGCTGGGAGAAGCCCCATGAACAGAGGAGCCTGGTGGACTATTATCCATGAGATCACAAAGAATTGGAAACAACTGACCAACTAACGACAGCACATAGAAGCCTACTATGAGCAATTATATTCCAGTAAAATGGACAACCTGGAAGAAGAAATGGACAAATTCTTACAGAAATATAACCTTCCAAAACTGAATAAGAAAGAAAGAGACATTATGAACAGACCAATCACAAGCAGAGAAATCGAAACTGTAATAAAAAATTTAGACAACTGCCCCAGATCCAGAGGTTTTTACAGGTGAATTTATCCAAAATTTTAGAGAAGAGTTAACACTAATCCTGCTCAATTTCTTCCAGAAAATTGCAGAGGAAGTTATATTCCCAAAGTCATTCTTTGAGATCACTATCACCCTGATACCAACACCAGACAAACAAGCCACCAAAAAAAGAAAAATTGCAGCCAATATCACTGATTAATATAAATGCAAAAACATCAACACAATTCTAGCAAGCAGAGTTCAACAAAACATTAAAAGGATCATACAACATGATCAAGTGGGCTTTATCCTGGGATGAAAGGGATAAATAAATGCAAATTATCAGTGTGATGCACCATACTGACAAACTGAAAGATAAAGATTATATGATCATCTTAGGAGATGCAGAAAAAGATTTTGACAAAATTCAAAATCCATTTATGACAAAAACTCTCCAGAAAGTAGGCACAGAAGGAACCTATCTCAATTAAAAAAAAAAAAAAACCATATACAACAAATCCATGCAAAGATCAATGTAAATAAATAGAGGAAAACAACAGAATGGGAAAGACTAGAGATCTCTTCCAGAAAATTAGAGATAAAAAGGGAACATTTCATGTAAACATGAGTTCAATAAAGGACAGAAAGGTAGGGACATAACAGAAGCAGAAGATATTAAGAAGAGATTTCAAGAATACACAGAAGAATTGTACAAAAAAGACCTTCACAACCCAGATAATCACAGTGATGTGATCACTCACCTAGAGCCAGACATCCTGGAATGTGAAGTCAAGTGGGCCTTAGGAAGCATCACTACAAACAAAACTAGTGGAGGTGATGGAATTCCAGTTGAGCTATTTCAAATCCTCAAAGATGACACTGTGAAAGTGTTGCACTCACTAAGTCGAAACTTCTGAAAGAGATGGGAATACAAGACCACCTGACCTGCCTCTTGAGAAACCTGTATACAAGTCAGGAAGCAACAATTAAAACTGGACATGAAAAAGACAGGTTCCAAATAGGAAAAGGAGTATGTCAAGGCTGTATATTGTCACCCTGCTTATTTAACTTATATGCAGAGTACATCATGACAAACGCTTGGCTGGAGGAAGCACAAGCTGGAATCAAGATTGCCAGGAGAAATATCAATAACCTCAGATATGCAGATGACACCACCTTTATGGCAGAAAGTGAAGAAGAACTAAAGAGCCTCTTGATGAAAGTGAAAGAGGGTGTAGGAGGATAAAAGATGGTGGAGGAATAGGACGGGGCGACCACTTTCTCCCCCATAAATTCAGCAAAAGAACATTTGAACGCTGAGTAAATCCAACAAAACAACTTCTGAATGCTGGCAGAGGACATCAGACACCCAGAAAAGCAGCCCATTGTCTTCAAAAGGAGGTAGGAAAGAGTATAAAAGATAAAAAGAGAGACAAAAGAGGGAGGGATGGAGCTCCATCTGGGGAAGGGAGGCTTAAAAAAAAAAGAGAGAGAGAGAAAGAAGTTTCCAAACACCTGGAAACACTCACGAGTGAGTCTGTGGCCAGCCTTGGAAACTCAGAGGGCCACATAACTGGGAGAGAAAAGAAATAAATAATTAAAACCCACAGACTAAGTGCCCAGAGGAAACTCTCAGCAGAGAAGCAGCGCAACTGCCCACACCCTCCACTAGCAAGTGGGGGCTGGGCAGGGAGGCGCGGGTGACAGCGCTTAGAGAGAGGACCCGCCTGAATGCCCCGAGGGCAATCTGAGGGTGTTAACGGGAGACAGCTAAGTAGACTGTGCAGCTAAAAGGAGAAAAGCCTGCGAAAAGGTGGAACGCACCAACCTAAGACTCCGCCAGCCCCACTCACAGAACAAAGGACTGAGCAGAGCGAGTGGGCTACTGTTGGCCCATCCCCCATCCCCCGCCGGGACTGACAGGGAGGGCAGCCAGCACCGGAATGGGCAAACACAGCCCCAGAGAGGCCTCTGATACCAAGCGGAAGGCAGGCTTCGTTGCTAACTGAGACTTCTTGGGTTCGGGTCGGTCGATATCCGCCGGAGAAGGTGCACCAGTTGTACACCCAGAAAATTGAGTGGCAGGGACTGGGGAGGCGGTAAGTCGCAGCAACCGCACTCACCAAAGGCCTGGTCACCTGAGCTGCTCAGACTGGTGAAGGCTCAAAACGCAGGTCCAGTCAAGTCTGCGCCTTTATGGAGTACCCTAGTACCTGAACCTGAGTCGCTCAGACCTGGGAAGTGCATACAACCCAGCACCGGCCTCGGACAGTTCCCAACAGAGCAATCTAGAGCCTGAGCAGCATAAACAGGGAAAGCACACACGCCACGAGTGGGGGCAATCCCGGTGTAGCTGAGACACTGCGTGCACTTCCCACAGATACCAGGGATATTTGCTAGCAGTGTCCCTCCCTCCCCACAGCAGTAGTGAACAGAGAGAAGAAATCCAGCTCCACCCACCAGAACACCGACACAAGTTTCCCTAACCAGGGAACCTTGACAAGCCACCCGTCCAAAGCCACACAGAGTGAGGAAATGGCATAATTAAGAAAACTCCACAAACTGTCAGAAGACGGAAAGGCCACCCCAAGCACAGCAGAATAAGAAAGAAGAAGAGGCAGAGAAATACCCAGCAAGTAAAGGAACAGGATAAATGCCCACCAACACAAACAAAAGAGGAAGATATAGGGAATCTACCTGATAAAGAATTTCAAATTTTAATAGTGAAAATGATTCAAAATCTGGAAAGCAAAATGGAGTTACAGATAAATAACTTGGAGAAAAGGATTGAGAAGATGCGAGAAAGTTTTAATAAGGATTTAGAGGAAATTAAAAAGAGTGAATATACAATGAATAATGCAAGAGATGAGATCAGAAACACTCTGGAGGGAACAAACAGTAGAATAACGGAGGCAGAAGATGGGATAAGTGAGCTAGAAGATAGAATTGTAGAAATAAATGAAACAGAGAGGGAAAAAGAAAAACGAATTAAAAGAAATGAGGACAATATTAGAGACCTCTGGGACAATGTTAAACGCCCCAACATTCAAATCATAGGAGTCCAAGAAGAACAAGACAAAAAGAAAGATCATGAGAGAATACTTGAGGAGATAATAGTTGAAAACTTCCCTAAAATGGGGAAGGAAATAATCACCCAAGTCCAAGAAACCCATAGAGTCCCAAACAGGATAAACTCAAGGTGAAACACCCAAGACACATGTTAATAAATTAACAAAGATCAAACACAAAGAACAAATATTAAAAGCAGCAAGGGAAAAACAACAATAACACACAAGGGGATTCCCATAAGGATAACAGCTGATCTTTCAATAGAAACTCTTCAGGCCAGGAAGGAATGGCAGGACATACTTAAAGTGATGAAAGAAAATAACCTACAGCCCAGATTACTATACCTAGCAAGGATCTCATTCAAATATGAAGGAGAAATCAAAAGCTTTACAGACAAGCAAAAGCTGACAGAATTCAGCATCACCAAACCATCTCTCCAACAAATGCTAAAGGGTCTTCTCTAGACAGGAAACACAGAAAGGATGTATAAACTCGAACACAAAGCAATAAAGAAAATGGCAACGGGATCATACTTATCAATAATCACCTTAAATGTAAATGGTTTGAATGCCCCAACCAAAAGACAAAGGCTGACTGAGGGGATACAAAAACAAGATCCCCATATATGCTGTCTACATGAGACCCACCTCAAAACAAGGGACACATACAGGCAGAAAGTGAAGGGCTGGAAAAAGATATTCCATGCAAATAGAGACCAAAAAAAAGCAGGAGTAGCAATACTCATACAAGATAAAATAGAATTTAAAACAAAGGCTGTGAAAAGAGACAAAGAAGGAAACTACATAATGATCAAAGGCTCAATCCAAGAAGAAGAAATAACAATTCTAAATATTTATGCACCCAACATAGGAGCACCGCAATATGTAAGAAAATTACTAACAAGTATGAAAGGGGAAAGTAACAATAACACAATAATAGTGGGAGACTTTAATACCCCACTCACACCTATGGATAGATCAAATAAACAGAAAATTAACAAGGAAACACAAACTTTAAATGATACAATAGACCAGTTAGACCTAATAGATATCTATAGGACATTTCACCCCAAAACAATGAATTTCACCTTTCTCTCAAGCGCACACGGAACCTTTTCCAGGATAGATCACATCCTGGGCCATAACTCTAACCTTGGAAACTTCAAAAAAAATTGAAATAATTCCAAGCATCTTTTCTGACCACAATGCAATAAGTTTAGATCTCAATTACAGGAGAAAAACTATTAAAAATGCCAACATATGGAGGCTGAAAAACACGCTGCTGAATAATGAACAAATCATAGAAGAAATCAAAAGAGAATTCAAAATATGCATAGAAATGAATGAAAATGAAAACACAACAACCCAAAACCTCTAGGAAACTGTAAAAGCAGTGCTAAGGGGAAGATTCATAGCAATACAGGCACACCTCAAGAAACAAGAAAAAAGTCAATTAAATAACCAAACTCTACATCTAAAAAAACTAGAAAAGGAAGAAATGAAGAACTCCAGGGTAAATAGAAGGGAAGAAATCTTAAAAATTAGGGCAGAAATAAATGCAAAAGAAACAAAAGAGACTATAACAAAAATCAACAAAGACAAAAGCTGGTTCTTTGAGAAGGTAAAAAAAATTGACAAACCACTAGCCAGACTCATCAAGAAACAAAGGGAGAAGAACCAAATCAATAAAATTAGAAATGAAAATGGAGAGATCACAACAGAAAACACATAAATACAAAGGATTATTAGAGAATACTATCAGCAATTATATGGCAATAAAATGGATAACTTGGTAGAAATGGACAAATTCTTAGAAAAGTACAACTTTCCACAAGTGAACCAGGAAGAAATAGAAAATCTTAATAGACCCATCACAAGCACAGAAATTGAAACTGTAATCAGAAATCTTCCAGCAAACAAAAGCCCAGGTCCAGACAGCTTCAGAGCTGAATTCTTCCAAAAATTTAGAGAAGAGCTAACACCTATTCTACTCAAACTCTTCCAGAAAATTGCTGAGGAAGGGAACCTTCCAAACTCATTCTATGGGGCCAGCATCACCCTAATCCCAAAACCCGGTAAAGACTCCACAAAAAAAGAAAACTACAGGCCAAAATCACTGATTAACATAGATGCAAAAATCCTGAACAAAATTTTAGCAATCAGAATCCAACAACACATTAAGAAGATCATACATCATGACCAAGTGGGTTTTACCCCAGGAATGCAAGGATTCTTCAATATCTGCAAATCAATGCAATACACTACATTAACAAACTGAAAAATAAAAATCATATGATTATCTCAATAGATGCAGAGAAAGCCTTCAACAAAATTCAACATCCATTTATGATAAGAAAACCCTCCAGAAAATGGGAATAGATGGGGCATACCTCAACATAATAAAAGCTATATATGACAAACCCACAGGAAACATTACCCACAATGGTGAAAAACTGAAAGCATTTCCCCTAAAGTCAGGAGCAAGACAAGGGTGCCCACTCTCACCACTACTGTTCAACATAGTTCTGGAAGTTTTGGCCACAGCAATCAGAGAAGAAAAAGACATAAAAGTTATTCATATAGGAAAAGAAGAAGTAATACTTTCACTGTTTGCTGATGACATGAACCTATACACAGAAAACCCTAAAGACTCAACCAGAAAACTACTAGAGCTAATCAATGAATACAGTAAAGTTGCAGGATATAAAATCAACACACAGAAATTCTTTGCATTCCTATACACTAATAATGAGAAAATAGAAAGAGAAATTAAGGAAACAATTCCATTCACTATTGCAACGAAAAGAATTAAATACTTAGGAATATATCTACCTAAGGAAACAAAATACCTGTACATAGAAAACTATAAAACACTGCTGAAAGTAATCAAAGAGGACATTGATAGATGGAGAAATATACCGTGTTCATGGATTGGAAGAATAAATATTGCGAAAATGAGTATACTACCCAAAATAATTTATACATTCAATGAAATCCCTATCAAGCTACCAACAGTATTTTTCACAGAGCTAGAACAAATAATCTCACAATTTGTAAGGAAATACAAAAAACCTCGAAGTGCCAAAGCAATCTTGAGGAAGAAGAATGGAACTGGGGGAATCAACCTGCCGGACTTCAGGCTTTACTACAAAGCCACAGTCATCAAGACAGTATGGTACTGGCATAAAGACAAAAATATAGATCAATGGAACAAAATAGAAAGCCCAGAGACAAATCCACGCAGCTATGGACACCTTATCTTTGACAAAGGAGGACAGAATATAAAATGGAGAAAAGACAGTCTCTTTAACAAGTTGTGCTGGGAAAACTGTTCAGCCACATGTAAATGAATGAAACTAGATCACTTCCTAACACCATCAGTTCAGTTCAGTTCAGTTCAGTCGCTCAGTCATGTCCGACTCTCCGTGACCCCATGAATCACAGCACTATACACAAAAATAAACTAAAAATGGATTAAAGATCTAAATGTAAAACCAGAAATTATAAAACTCCTAGAGGAGAATGTAGGCAAAACACTCTCCGACATAAATCACAGCAGGATCCTCCATGACCCACCTCCCAGAATATTAGAAATAAAAGCAAAAATAAACAAATGGGACCTAATTAAAATCAAAAACTTCTGCACAGCAAAGGAAACTATAAGCAAGGTGAAAAGACAGCCTTCAGAATGGGAGAAAATAATAGCAAATGAAACAACTGGAAAAGAATTAATCTCCAAAATATACAAGCAGCTCCTGCAGCTCAATTCCAGAAAAATAAACGACCCAATCAAAAAATGGGCTAAAGAACTAAACAGACATTTCGCCAAAGAAGACATAAAGATGGCTAACAAACTCATGAAAAAGTGCTCAACATCCCTCATAATCAGAGAAATGCAAATCAAAACCACAATGAGATACCATTACACATCACTCAGAATGGCTGCTATCCAAAAGTCTACACGCAATAACTGCTGGAGAGGGTGTGGAGAAAAGGGAAACCTCTTACACTGTTGCTGGGAATGCAAACTAGTACAGCCACTACGGAGAACAGTGTGGAGATTCCTTAAAAAACTGGAAATAGAACTGCCATATGACCCAGCAATCGCACTCCTGGGCATACACACCGAGGAAACCAGAACTGAAAGAAACACATGTACTCCAATGTTCATTGCAGCACTGTTTATAATAGCCAGGACATGGAAGCAACCTAGATGTCCACCTGCAGACGAATGGATAAGAAAGCTTTGGTACATATAAACAATGGAGTATTATTCAGCCATTAAAAAGAATACATTTGAATCAGTTCTAATGAGGTGGATGAAACTGGAGCCTATTACACAGAGTTAAGGAATCCAGAAAGAAAAACATGAATACAGTATACTAACGTATATATATATGGAATTTAGAAAGATGGTACACATGGACATCACCAGATGGTCAATACCGAAATCAGATGGATTATATTCTTTGCAGCCAAATATGGAGAAGCTGTATACAGTTAGCAAAAAAAGACCAGGAGCTGACTGTGGCTCAGATCATGAACTCCTTATTGCCAAATTCAGATTTAAATTGAATAAAGTAGGGAAAACCACTAGACCATTCAGATATGACCTAAATCAAATCCCTTATGATTATACAGTGGAAGTGAGAAATAGATTTAAGGGACTAGAACTGATAGACAGAGTGCCTGATGAACTCGGGACGGAGGTTCGTGACATTGTACAGGAGACAGGGACCAAGACCATCCCCATGGAAAAGAAATGCAAAAAAGCAAAATGGCTGTCTGAGGAGGCTTTACAAATAGCTGTGAAAAGAAGAGAAGCGAAAAGCAAAGGAGAAAAGGAAAGATATAAGCATCTGAATGCAGTGTTCCAAAGAATAGCAAGGAGAGATAAGAAAGCTTTCCTCAGTGATCAATGCAAAGAAATAGAGGAAAACAAGAGAATAGAAAAACAAGAGATCACTTCAAGAAAGTTATAGATTCCAAGGGAATATTTCATGCAATGATGGGCTCAATAAAGGACAGAAATGGTATGGACCTAACAGAAGCAGAAAATATTAAGTAGTGGTGGCAAGAATACACAGAAGAACTCTACAAAAAAGGTCTTCACAACCAAGATAGTCACGATAACGTGATCACTGACCTAGAGCCAGACATCTTGGAATGTGAAGTCAAGTGGGCTTTAGAAAGCATCACTACGAACAAAGCTAGTGGAGGTGATGGAATTCCAGTTGAGCTATTTAAAATCTTGAAAGATGATGCTGTGAAAGTGCTGCATTCAATATGCCAGCAAATTTGGAAAACTCAGCAGTGGCCACAGGAATGGAAAATGTCAGTCTTCATTCCAATCCCAAAGAAAGGCAATGCCAAAGAATGCTCAAACTACTGCCCAGTTACACTCAACTCACACGCTAGTAAAGTCATGCTCAAAATTCTCCAAGCCAGGCTTCAGCAATATGTGAATCGTGAACTCCCAGATGTTCAAGCAGATTTTAGAAAAGGCAGAGGCAGCAGATCGAATTGCCAACATTCACTGGATCATGGAGAAAGCAAGAGAGTTCCAGAAAAACATCTATTTCTGCTTCATTGACTATGCCAAAGCCTTTGACTGTGTGGATCACAATAAACTGTGGAAAATTCTGAAAGAGATGGGAATACCAGACCACCTGATCTGCCTCTTGAGACACCTGTATGCAGGTCAGGAAGCAACAGTCAGAACTGTACATGGAACAACAGACTTGTTCCAAATAAGAAAAGGAGTACGTCAAAGTTGTATATTGTCACCCTGCTTATTTAACTTATATGCAGAGTACATCATGAAGAACGCTGGGCTGGAAGAAGCACAAGCTGGAATCAAGATTGCTGGGAGAAATATCAATAACCTCAGATATGCAGATGACACTACCCTTATGGAAGAAAGTGAAGAGGAACTAAAAAGCCTCTTGATGACAGTGAAAGAGAGTGAAAAGATTGGCTTGAAGCTCAACATTCAGAAAACAAAGATCATGGCATCTGGTCCCATCTCTTCATGGGAAATAGATGGAAAAACAGTGGAAACAGTGTCAGACTTTATTTTGGGGGCTCCAAAATCACTGCAGATGCTGATTGCAGCCATGAAATTAAAAGACGCTTACTCCTTGGAAGGAAAGTTATGACCAACCTTGATAGTATATTAAAAAGCAGAGACATTACTTTGCCAGCAAAGGTCTGTCTATTCAAGGCTTTGGTTTTTCCCATGGTCATGTATGGATATGAGAGTTGGAGTGTGAAGAAAGCTGATCGCCGAAGAATTGATGCTTTTGAACTGTGGTGTGGGAGAAGACTCTTGAGAGTCCCTTGGACTGCAAGGAGATCCAACCAGTCCATTCTAAAGGAGATCAAAACTGGGTGTTCATTGGAAGGACTGATGCTAAAGCTGAAACTGTAACATTTTGGCCACCTCATGTGATGAGTTGACTCACTGGAAAAGACTCTGATGCTGGGAAAGGTTGGGGGCGGGAGGAGAAGGGGACGACAGAGGATGAGATGGCTGGATGGCATCACCGACTCTGTGGACATGAGTTTGGGTGAACTCCGGGAGTTGGTGATGGACAGGGAGGCCTGGCGTTCTGTGATTCATGGGGTCGCGGAGAGTCAGAAACGACAGAGCGACTGAACTGAACTGAACCTTAATCCTTATACGAGACAGAAAACAGACACAGATGTATAGAACAGTCTTTGGGACTCTGTGGGAGAAGGTGAGGCTGAGATCATTTGGGAGAATGGCATTGAAACTTGTATATTATCATATGTGAAACGAATCACCAATCCAGACTCAACGCATGATACAGGATGCTTAGGGCTGGTGCACTGGGATGAACCAAACGGATGGGATGGGGAGGGAGGTGGGAGCGTGGTTCAAGATGGGGAATGCATGTACACCTAGGGCAGATTCATGTCAATGTATGGCAAAACCAACCAATATAATATTGTAAAGTAATTAACCTCCAATTTAAAAAACAATTAAAAAAATAATAATAAAATTAAATTTAATTCCCCCCAATAAATAAATATATAAAATCACTGTGTAGCCTAAAAGAAAAAAAAAAAGAAAGCAAGTGAAAGAGGAGAGTGAAAAAGTTGCCTTTAAGCTCAACATTCAGTAAACTAAGATCATTGCATCTGGTCCCATCACTTCATGGGAAATAGATGGGGAAACAGTGGAAACAGGGTCAGACTTTATTTTTCTGGGCTCCAAAATCACTGCAGATGGTGATTGCAGCCATGAAATTAAAAGACGCTTACTCCTTGGAAGGAAAGTTATGACCAACATCGATAGCATATTAGAAAGCAGAGACATTACTTTGTCAACAAAGGCCTGTCTAGTCAAGGCTATGGTTTTTCCATTAGTCATGTATGGATGTGAGAGTTGGACTCTAAAGAAAGCTGAGCGCCAAAGAATTGATGCTTTTGAACTGGGGTGTTGGAGAAGACTCTTGAGAGTCCCTTGTACTGCAAGGAGATCCAACCAGTCCATCCTAAAGGAGATCAGTCCTGGGTGTTCATTGGAAGAACTGATGTTGAAGTTGAAACTCCAATACTTTGGCCACGTGATGTGAAGAGCTGACTCATTTGAAAAGTCCCTGATGCTGGGAAAGATTGAATGCGAGAGGAGAAGGGGACGACAGCGGATGAGATGGTTGGATGGCATCACCAACTCGATGGACATGGGTTTGGTTGGACTCCGGGAGTTGGTGATGGACAGGGAGGCCTGGCGTGTGGTGGTTCATGGGTTCACAAAGAGTTGGACACGACTTAGTGACTGAACGGAACTGAACAACAAATCCCTGGCAAACATTAATCTCAATGCTGAAAAATTAAAAGCACTTCCTCTAAATCAGGAAGAAGACAAGGGTTCCCACTCTCTCCACTATCATGTAACATAGTTTTGGAAGTACTAGCCCCGGGAATCAAAGAAGAAAAAGAAGTACAAGGAACCTAGTTTGGAAAAGAAGAAGCAAAACTCCCACTGTTGGTACATGATTTGATATGAAATATAGAAAGTCCTAAAGACCTACCAAAAATTGCTAGAGCTAATCAATGAATAGTGAAGCCATAGAATATAAAATTATACAGAAAATCCTTGAACATTTACACACTAATAATGAAATATCTGAAAGAGAAATTAAGGCATATATCCCATTCACCACTGCAACAGAAAGAATAAAATATCTAGGAATAAAACTACTTAAAGAATCAAAATATCTGTATGCAGAAAAATATAAGAAACTGATGAAGGAAATTAAAGATGACACAAAAAGATGGAGAGAAACACCAAATTCCTGGACTGAAAGAATCAATATTGTGCACAAAGAAAGAAGTACCCTGATCTCTTTGATTTTCATCCTTTTATACTGCCCTATATTTGGAGCAATAAATCAGGAAGGTGGCCCCCACTACCAAACTTACTGATATAATGGATAGGCAGCATTCTATGAGAAAAAAAAAATTGAGCTAAATATCATAACAAGTAAAAATCTTGTCTATCTGGAAGCAGAATTCAACACTATTGTATTTTTTTTTCCTTTTCATAGACTCAACCAAATAGAACTTAAGCATATAAAAAATAAGCATGAGGGACTGGACTTGTGGAAAACGGAGATAGGCTCATCAAAGGGTAAAAAATTTGAGTTCACCATATGACTGTCATGAGGAAAAACCCCTGCAAGTACCGAGACAGTGTGGACGATGGCGAGACGGCGGAGTTCGACGTGGTGCAGGGTGAGCGGGGCACGGAGGCCGCTAACGTGACTGGGCCAACGGGCGCACCACTGAACGGAAGCTGCTGCCCACCGGGCCAGCATCAGCCGGGGCTTCAGCAACCACGGCATTGCTCCGAAACCGAGAGGTCCCAAGAGCATGGAGGGCGACTCTGATGAAAGCGAGGGCAGCGGCTAAGGCTTCACCGCAGCACAGGGCCTCAGACGCCCTCTGCCGGGCAACTCCCAAGACCAATCACTGAGGCGTTACCCAACCTCCCGCAGGGTCCCATCTGTGACACGCAATCCATCGATCCTGGCTACCACCAGCGGCTGGTGGTCGGAACAACAGTATGTGTCTGCCCCCACCGCAAGGCAGGAGGGGCATCCTGGGCACGGTCGGAGCCCCAGCTACCTGCTGAGTCACCCTAGCGGCCGAGGCACCAAGCCTGGTCCAAGACGCTCACCAGGTATCTCGGAGGAGCTGGAGGCAGAGCACAGGGAGAGCGGGCACGAAGCCAGCAGCAATCCACCACAGAGGCCCCCCTCCACGTTTGGATCCTGCCGTCCCAATAACCCGCGCCGCCTCCCGCAGCAAGTACCTGGCGTCCAGGGACAGGATTCCGACGCAGGAGAGGGCAAGATCAGGAAGAGCCCCACTGAAACTCCTGTTTCTGTCGCTGTGGCCAAGAAGAAAGACGCCCCTGAGGAGGAGAACCCCTCGGTCAAGGATGCGCCCTCTGCTGTCCGGGCCTAGCCACAGCTCGGCTCGCTCCCCAGGGACTCCCTGCCCTGGGCTACAGGTGATGTCCTGATGAGGAGCTCAGTCCAAACATGCACACAGATTGGTTAGATTTCGGCCCTGAAAAAGATACATGACCTTTACGCAAGGTGAGAAGATAAATTACAAGATCTATATAATTCAAATTCCCTCATACCATCTGCCTTGGTAGTTTCCCTACACACACACACAGAGGCACACATACACAGAAACACACACTTCTGAATCTATATCTTTAATGGGCTGACCAGGACCACACCTATTATTCTCCACCCCCAGGTGAATTACGTGAAGTAATGTTAAATAACGGTTTTATTTTTCACCAAAAAAAAACAAAAATGAAGGTTATCTGAAACTGGAGGTGATGTCACATAGCTCACCTGGCCGGTATTTTCACAATTAAACATTTCATGTTGCCTTTATCTCTTATCACAGTTGTCTGAAATATTTAAAGCCTGCTAGCCCCAATTTACCCACTCCAGTGTTCTTGCCTGGAGAATCCCAGGGATGGGGGAGCCTGGTGGGCTTCCGTCTATGGGGTCACACAGAGTCGGACACGACTGAAGTGACTTAGCAGCAGCAGCAGCCCCAATTTATTTTGACAGTCCTTGCAGTCTTGACTGATTTTTAGAATGAGTTTTAGCAAAGGTCATATGTACTGATCTCTTCACAAGTCTTGAATTTAAGACTAATTCTGGACTTAACAGGTTGAATGTCTGAGGGTGTTCTAAAGGGGAACAATGAATGAAGAAGGATGTATCCTGATTTTTTCATTTCCATCCTCTTCCCCTGCCCTGGAATTAGAGCAATAAGTCGGGAGGGTGGGGCCCAGCTACCCACACTCACTCCTTCGCTAGTACTCGGCATTTTAACTGAGCAAAACACCATGACCAGTAAAACTGTGGCTCTCTGGAAGCAGAATTTGCTTCTTTTGAAAAATTTTTTTAAGGGACTCGATCTAATACCATTGAACTATAAAAACGAAAATGGGCTTGAGGGGGCTGGGGGTGGTGCACAATGTGGAGATGCTCATCCAAGGGTACAAACTTTGAGTTGTAAGAGGTGTAAGTTACGAGGACCTAAGGTACAGCATGGAGACAATGGTTAACAATACTGCCTCGTATACTTGAAAGTTGCTATGGGAGTAGATCATTAATGTCCTCACCGTGACAACAACAAGAAAATGCTAATTATGTGAGGGGAAGGATGCCTTCCTTAATCTTATTGTGGCAAAGGTTTTACAGCATGCCCCTGTATGAAAATTATCACATTGTACATATTAAACTTAGACGATATCTCTATAAATCTGTCGGGGTGAACCTGAAAGGACAAAAAGAAAGGAAGCAAGTGTAATTTTTGTTGTGAGCAAGGAAGCATCCCTGGAGCTGAAGAGAAGCATGTAGTCCATAGTCTTCATCTGTTCTTCCTGGTTGAGTTCTTCCAGGGGGCCTGTGGAAGATCCCTGGAAGGCTGAGCAGGTGCAGTTCACCCCAGCTCAATCCCTTGAAACAGAGAAGCTCTGATTGGGAGTGTCATTCCTATCCTGGTCTTTACTTGAAAATGTGGTGGAGTTGATGGATGGGAGGCAGGAGTTGGGTTTGGAGGTGGGGGAAATGAGCCATAGATACTTGAAACCAACAGAGGTCTTTAAAACCTCATGTTACAGATTAAGGACATTGGATTATAAGTAGCAAGACCCAAATACTTTTCTCATTTACACGCTGAGGCATTTTACGCCAAATTAAAAGCTAACCTAATGTATTTGGAGAGGGAGTATTCAGTCACTCATTATGGCTATATAGCCAAATCCACTCACACAGAGACAGTAGAGATCCTTCATTCAGAGAATATTTGAGTGCCCTCCTTTACCAGACACTCTGCCAGGCACTAGGAATCACATCATAAGGAAGAAGATGGCCCCTTATCTCAAGGAGCCAACAACCTAGCAGAGAGAAACCTGAGAGAAAACTGACGGTGGCTACCCCATGGAGCGAGTGCTCTGGGGGAGTTAGCACAGGATGTGAGAAGAAACAGGTGAGGCAGACACTTGAATTTAAAATTCTACCTAGCAATCACCGCCAAACTCCAATTTGATTAAGTCATGTCAACACAGAGCTAGAAGTTGTCCGTCCAGACTCCTAGGCCAGTGCACTTCCCAGGATACCAAATGATGTCTTCAGAGACTAGCAGAGGGCACCGAAAATCACCAAGCATACGGATTTATACTGACACACTGCACCAAATGAGAATAGTGGAAGACTCGAGGTGAGACTAAACCTGCTCTGATAAGGAATGAATTCAGGTCTGTCCAGGATGTCCCTTTATGCCAAGTAACAGACACGGATACGGGGCAGGGAAATGTCGTCTGTTGGTACCGGGTTGGGTTCATAGGTTTCTCCCTGCTGAGTGAGGTGTTATGCATCAGGAGGCAGTGGATGGGTCAGCCTGGCCCTGGAAGCTTCACTTTGTGGGAATGGAGGACATAAAGGGTCAGACTAATGATTCTTGAAATTTCCCTGCTCACAAAGGTTCCTAACAGGATCCATTAACAGACGTTGACCCGTGGATTGCTGTCTGAGGGTGGAGCAGGTGAGAACTGAAGGGTACAGAGGTTTGCAACAGAGTTATTCATGCGCTACTAGGGGTGACTATATTTAACTGGCAGCAGGAACGTTCTGCTGGTTCCCAACTGCTCCAGGATTGACAAAAATTCCAGGAAAACCTCTACTTCTGTATCATTGACTACACTAAAGCCTTTGACCGTGTGGATCACACCAAACTGTGGACAATTCTTAAGGAGACAGGAACGGCACACCAACTCACCTGCCTCGTGAGAAACCTGTGTGCAGGTCAAGAAGCAACAGTTAGACCCTGGCATGGAAGAACGGACCGGCTCAACATTGGGAAAGGTGCACGTCAAGGCTGTCTATTGTCACTCTGCCTCTGACGGTTAGATAGCATCTGTGAATCTCCCCAACCAAGGAAGAGGGGTGAAACGTGTGCCCACTCCTCACATCCACTCAAGCAAGCAAGAGGGTGCTCAAGGCCCTTCCCTAGAGCTTGAAGTGTGCCTCCTTCTCCACCATGACGCAGGAGGTACTATGATGTGGTGGCGGGAGGCTGGGGTGGAGTGCATTTGCCCCTCCCCCACCCAGCTCAAGCTACTTCAAGGACCCACCCCGCCCCCACCCCTGGAGAGCTCACCATCACCACGGCAGCCATTGTTTCGTCCGCGTCCCCATCAGCCCAGGAGATGCCACAGGCCTGTCCAAGACTCTTGGACTAAATCCAGACAGCCCTTGGCCCTAACCCACAACCCCCCAGAGAGAGGCTCCTGCCTCCAGCCCGAGCCCCCTCCCACCCTTCCAACCTCAGAAGGACAAATTTCCCTCTGATTCTCGGACATAGGAGAGCAAGGACGACCTGATGAGTGAGGCGGGAGAAGCCACCCTCATGGACGTGGCAGCTTCCTTCTCCCCTCACGCAGCGTGGAAACCCCTGGCATCCTTGGGAGGCGGAGTCTAGACCCTAGCCCCAGACACAGGCCACCTCAGTGGGCATGGGATCCCCAAAACCACCACCGGGGGCGCCAAGGGAAAGGCGCCTAAGAAGGTCATTGCTAAGAGGGTCCTAGGCTCTGTCGTGTGGTTTAAGGAGAAGAAAGGGTACGGCTTCATCAGCAGGCACGATACCCAGGAAGATGTGTTTGTTCACCATACGGCCATCAGCCGGATAAACCCCTGCAAGTACCGAGGCAACGTGGACGACGGCGGGACTGTGGAGTTCAACGTGGTGCAGGGCGAGCAGGGCACCGAGGCCGCTAACGTTACCGGGCAGCGGGCGCACCACTGAACGGAAGCCGCTACCCTGCCCACCGCTACACTGCCCGCATCAGCTGGGGCTTCAGCATCCACCGCCATGCCCGCCACCACGAGGTCCCAAGAGCATGGAGGGCGACGCTGATGAAAGCGAGGGCAGCGGCTAAGGCTTCACCGAGGCAAAGGGCCTCAGATGCCCTCTGCCGGGCAACTCCCAAGACCAACGACTGAGGCTTTTCCCACCCTCCCGCAGGGCCCCTTCTGTGACCCGCCACCCGTCGATCCTGGCTACCACCAGGGGCCTCCGGTCCTACCCGCTGAGTCGCCCTAGAGGCCGAGGCACCACGCCTGGTCCAAGATGCTCACCAGGCATCTCGCAAGAACCCTCAGCTGCCCTGCCTAGCTACAGCTCGGCTCGCTCCCCTGGGACTCCCTGCCCTGGGCTACAGGTGATGTCCTGATGGGGAGCTCAGTCCAAACATGCGCACAGATTGGTTAGATTTCGGCCCTGAAAAAGATACATGACCTTTAGGCAAGGTGAGAAGATAAATTACAAGATCTATATAATCAAATTCCCTCATACCATCTGCCTTGTTATTTTCCCTACACACACACACAGAAACACACACTTCTGAACCTATATATTTAATGGGCTGTCCAAGAGCACACCCTTTGTTCTCAATCCCCAGGTGAATTTCGTGAAGTAACGTTAAAATACTGTGTTTTATTCTTAACCCAAAATGAAAAAATGAATATTATCTGAAACTGGGGATAATGTCACATAGCTCACCTGGCTGGTATTTCACAATAATACATTTCATGTTGCCTTTATCTCTTATCATTGTTGTCTGAAATTTTTAAAGCCTACTAGCCCAAAATTTTTTTGACAGTCCCTACAGACTTTATTTATTTTTAGAATGAGTTTTATCAAAGATCATATGTATTTATCTCCTCACAAGTCATGTATTTAAGACTAATTCTGGACTTAACAGGTTGAACGTCTGAGGGTGTTCTAAAGGGGAACAATACATGAAGAAAGATGTATCCTGATCTCTTTCATTTCCATCCTCTTCCCCTGCCCTGGTATTAGAGCAATAATTTGGGAGGTTGGTGCCCAGCTACCCATACTTACTCCTTCGCTAGTACTCTTTATTTTGCTCAGTGAACACCATAACCAATAAAACTGTGACTCTCTGGTAACAGAATTTCCCTCTCTCGAAATTTTTTTTTTCTTTAAGTGACTCAATCTAATTTAATTGAAATATAAAACAAAAGTGGGCATGAGGGGCTGGGTGGTGGTGGACAATGAAGAAATGCTCATCCAAGGGTACAAACTTTGAGTTGTAGGATGAGTAAGTTACGAGGACCTGAGGTACCGCTGGAGACTATGTTTCACAATACTCTCTTGTAGACTTGAAAGCTGCTATGAGAGTAGATCATTAATGTTCTCAATGTGACAACAACAAGAAAATGCTAATTATGTGAAGGGAAGGATGAATTCTTTTATCTTATTGTGCAAAATGTTTTACAACATACACCTGTATGAAAATTATCACCTTGTACATCTTAAACTTTGACAATATCTCCATAAATCTGTGAGGGTTAACCTGCAGGACAAAACTAAAGGAAGCAAGTGTAATTTTTTGTTGTGAGCAAGGAATGTTCCCTGGAGCTAATGAGAAACATTTAGTCCATAACCTTCATCTGTGCCTCCTCATTGAGTTCTTCCAGGTGACCTGTGGAGGATTTCTTTAATGCTGAGCAGGTACAGTTCCCTGCTCAATCCCATCAAACAGAGAAGCTCTGATTGGGATTGTCATTCCTATTCTGTTCTTTATTTGAACATGTGGTGGAGTTGATTGATGAGGGGTGGGATTTGGGTTTGGAGGTGGGGGAAATTAGCCATAGATACTGGAAACCAAAAGAGGTTGTCAAAACCTTATGTTGCAGATTAAGCAAATTGGATTACAAGTAGAAAGATCCAAATACTTTTCTTATTTACATGCTGAGGCATTTTCAGTTCAGTTCAGTCGCTCAGTCGTGTCCGACTCTCCGCGACCCCATGAATCACAGCACGCCAGGCCTCCCTGTCCATCACCAACTCCCGGAGTTCACTCAAACTCATGCCCATCGAGTCGGTGATGCCATCCAGCCACCTCATTCTCTGTCGTCCCTGTCTTCTCCTACCCCCAATCACTCCCAGCATCAGAGTCTTTTCCAGTGAGTCAACTCGTCGCATGAGGTGGCCAAAGTATTGGAGTTTCAGCTTTATCATAAGTCCTTCCCATGAACACCCAGGATTGATCTCCTTTAGAATGGACTGGTTGGATCTCCTTGTAGTCCAAGGGACTCTCAAGAGTCTTCTCCAGAACCACAGTTCAAAAGCATCAATACTTCGGCGATCAGCTTTCTTCACAGTCCAACTCTCACATCCATACATGACCACGGGAAAAACCATAGCCTTGACTAGACGGACCTTGGTTGGCAAAGTAATGTCTCTGCTCTTTAATATGCTATCTAGGCTGGTCATAACTTTCCTTCCAAGGAGCAAGCGTCTTTTAATTTCCTGGCTGCAGTCAGCATCCGCAGTGATTTTGGAGCCCCAAAATAATAAAGTCTGACACGGTTTCCACCGTTTCCCCATCTATTTCCCATGAAGTGATGGGACCAGATGCCATGATCTTTGTTTTCTGAATGTTGAGCTTCAAGTCAACCTTTTCACTGTCCTCTTTCACTTTCATCAAGAGGCCTTTGAGTTCCTCTTCACTTTCTGCCATAAGGGTGGTGTCATCTGCATATCTGAGGTTATTGATATTTCTCCCGGCAATCTTGATTCCAGCTTGTGCTTCTTCCAGCCCAGCGTTCCTCATGATGTACTCTGCATATAAGTTAAATAAGCAGGGTGACAATATATAACCTTAACGTACTCCTTTTCCTATTTGGAACCAGTCTGTTGTTCCATGTCCAGTTCTGACTGTTGCTTCCTTACCTGCATACAGGTTTCTCAAGAGGCAGGTCAGGTGGTCTGGTATTCCTATCTCTTTCAGAATGTTCCACAGTTTATTGTGATCCACACAGTCAAAGGCCTTGGCATAGTCAATGAAGCAGAAATAGATGTTTTCCTGAAACTCTCTTGCTTTCTCCATGATCCAGCAGATGTTGGCAATTTGATCTCTGGTGCCTCTGCCTTTTCTAAAACCTGCTTGAACATCTGGAAGTTCACAGTTCACATATTGCTGAAGCCTGGCTTGGAGAATTTTGAGCATGACTTTACTAGCACGTGAGATGAGTGCAATTGTGCAGTAGTTTGAGCATTCTTTGACATTCCCTTTCTTTGGGATTGGAATGAAGACTGACCTTTTCCAGTCCTGTGGCCATTGCTGAGTTTTCCAAATGTGCTGGCATATTGAGTGCTGCACTTTCACAGCATCATCTTTCAGGATTTGAAATAGCTCAATTGGAATTCCATCACCTCCACTAGCTTTGTTCGTCATGATGCTCTCTAAGGCCCACTTGACTTCACATTCCAAGATGTCTGGTTCCAGGTGAGTGATCACGCCATCGTGATTATCTTCATCGTGAAGATCTTTTTTGTACAGTTTTTCTGTGTATTCTTGCCACCTCTTCTTAATATCTTCTGCTTCTGTTAGGTCCATACCATTTCTGTCCTTTATCGAGCCCATCTTTGCATGAAATGTTCCCTTCATATCTCTAATTTTCTTGAAGAGATCTCTTGTTTTTCCTATTCTGTTGTTTTCCTCTATTTCTTTGCATTGAGTGCTGAGGAAGCCTTTCTTATCTCTCCTTGCTATTCTTTGGAACTCTGCATTCAGATGCTTATATCTTTCCTTTCCTCCTTTACTTTTCGCTTCTCTTCTTTTCACAGCTATTTGTAAGGCCTCCTCAGACAGCCATTTTGCTTTTATGCATTTCTTTTCTCTGGGGATGGTCTTGGTCCCTGTCTCCTGTACAATGTCACGAACCTCCGTCCAGAGTTCATCAGGCACTCTATCTATCAGATCTAGACCCTTAAATCTATTTTTTACTTCCACTGTGTAATCATAAGGGATTTGATTTAGGTCATATCTGAATGGTCTAGTGGTTTTCCCTACTTTCTTCAATTTAAGTCTGAATTTGGCAATAAGGAGGCATTTTACAGCCCATTAAAAGCTAGCCAAATGCATTTGGTGAGGGAGGATTCAATCATTCAGTATGGCTATATATATCCAAATCCATTCACAAAGAAACAGTAGAAATTTTTCATTCAGAAAACATTTGAGCACCGACATATCCAGACACTCTGCCAGGTGACACTAATTGCATCATAAGAAAGGAGATGGCCCCTTTTCTCAAGGGGCACACAACATATTGGAGACTGAGAAAACACTGACAGTGGTTACACTATGGATTGAGTGTTCTGTGGGAGTCAGCACAGATGTGAGAGGAAATACAGCTGAGGAAGATGATGGCAGATTTAGTTCCAGGCTGAAGGAACCACTCCCTGGACACTTGAATTTAAAATTCTACCTAGTAATCTGTGCATAGTTCAGATTTGATAATATCATGTCAACACAGAGCTAGAAGCTATCCACCCAGACTCCTAGCCCAGTGCACTTCCCAGGATACCAACTGACTTCTTTAGAGACTAAGAGGGCACCAAAAATCAGTTAGCATAGGTATTTTGATGCACAGCACCAAATGAGAATAGGAGAAGACTTGAGTGAGAGTAAATCTGCTCTGATTAGGAAAGAACTCAGGTTCCTCCAGGATGCTTCTTTATGCCAAATAATAGACAGGGATATGGGGCAGGGAAATGTCTGTATACACAATCTTGGCTTCATAGGCTTCTCCCTCCTGTGTGAGGTGAATGCATCAGGAGGTACTGGACAAGTCAACCTGCCCCTGGAGGTTTCATTTTAGGGGAACAGTGGACTTAAAGGGCCAGACTAAGGAATCTTCAATTTCCTCTGCTCAACAAGTTGTGTGAGAGGATCCATTAACAGAAGTTGACCTGGTGATTGCTGAGTAAGAATGAAGCAGGGGAGAACTGAAGGATACAGTGGCTGATCACAAAAGTATAAATACAAATGTAGGGGTGACTATATTTAACTGGCAGCAGGAACAATCTGATGATTCCCAACTGCTCAAGGATTGAAAAAAAATTCAGGAAAATCTCTACTTCACTTTCATTGACTACACTAAAGCCTTTGACCATGTGGATCACACCAAACTGTGGAAAATTCTTAAAGAGACAGGAACAGCACACCAGCTCACCTGCCTCATGAGAGACCTGTATGCAGATCAAAAAGCAGCAATTAGAACTGGACATGGAAGAATGGACTGGCTCAATAATGGGAAACGAGTACTTCAGGACTGTATGTGTCACTTGATTTTTCAACTTCTATGCAGATTATACCACGTGAAATGCTGAGATGAATGCAGTTCAAGCTGGCCTCAAGATTCCTGGGTGAGTTATCCATAACCACTGATTTTCAGATGACACCATCCTGATGGCAGAAAGCAAAGAGGATCAAAAGAGCCTCTTGATGAAGCTGAAAGAGGAGGGTGAAGAAGCTGGCATCAAACTCAGTATTCTAAAAACTAAGATCATGACATCTGGCCCCATCACTTTATGACAAATGATGGAGAAACAAGGGAAAGAATGACAGTCTTTATTTTCTTGGGCTCCAAATCTCTGTAGGCAGTGACTGCAGTCATGAAATTGAAAGATGCTTGCTCCTTGGAAGAAAAGCTTTGACAAAGCTAGACATCATAGAAAAAAGCAGAGACATCACTTTGTGAACAAAGGTCCATGTATTCAAAGCTATGAATTTTTCAGCAGTCATGTTCAGATGTGACAGTTTGTCCATAAGGAAGGCTGAGCAGGAAAGAACTGATGTTTTGAAATTTGGTGTTGGAAAAAACTCTTGAGAGTCCACTTTACTGCAAGGAGATCAAACCAGTCAGTGATAAGAGACATCATCCCTGAATAGTCACTGGAAGGGCTGATACTGAAGCTGCAATATTTTGGTCAACTGTATGCCAAAAGTCGACTCCTCGGGAAACACTCTGATACTGGGAAAGATGGAAGACAGGAGAAGGGGACAATGGAGGACAATGGAGGATGGCATCACCTACTCAATGGACATGAGTTTGAGCAAACTCTGGGAGACGATGAAGGACAGGGAAGCCTGGTGTGCTGCAGTCCATGGGATCTTAGAAATTCACACGTGACTGAGCTCCTGAACAACAACCAGGATTTAGGCATTGTTGTTACTCAGTCAGGTCTGACTCTTTGCGACCCCATGGGCTGAAGCACACCAGACTTTCCTGTCCTTCACTATCTCCCAGGGTTTTTCCATTGTGTTGATGATGCCATCCAATCATCTCATCCTTTGTATCCCCCTTCTCCCTTCTCCTCCTGCCCTCAATCTTTGCCAGCATAAAGGTCTTTTGCACTGAGTCAGCTCTTAGTATTATGTGGCCAAAATATTGGAGCTTCAGCTGCAGCCTCGGTCCTTCCAATGGATATTCAGGGCTGATTTCCTTTAGGATTAACTGGTTTGATCTCCCTTGCTGTCCAAGGAACTTTCAATGGTCTTCTCCAGCACCACAGTTGGAAAGCATCCATTCTTTGGTGCTCAGCCTTCTTTATAGTTCAACTCTCACATCCATCAGAAAAGTACAAGATGCTTATCAGTTTTCACAATCCATAGCCAGACAAAAACTAAAAATAAATATAATGGAAAGCCATGATGGAAACATGATTAAATTAACAATCAGGGATTATATTGTCAGGTGACCGATTGTTAGGTTAACCCTGTTTCCATGGGGGCTGCAATAGGACTCAGAAAGTAAAGAATCTGCCTGTAATGCAGGACACCTGGGTTTGATCCCTCGTTTGGGAAGATCCTCTGGAGAAGGAAATGGCAACCCACTCCAGTATTCTTGCCTGGAGGATTTCATAGACAGAGGAGCCTGGCAGGCTACAGTTTGTGGTGTTGCAGAGTCAGATACGACTGAGTGACTAACACACACACATAACAATTTGGGGGGGGGGTCAAGCAAAGTGAAAGTGAAAGTGCATAAATGTGCATGTTTTTGTCTTCCCAGCCAGTCAGCCTTTTCCACTGGTTCCATGTAATCCCTTTACTTTTAAGTGATTATCGATGTGTATGATCCTATTTCCATTTTCTTAATTGTTTTGGCTTTATTTTGTGTAAGGATTTTTTCTTCTCTTGTGTTTCCTGCCTTGAGAAATTCCTTTAGCATTCGTTGTAATGCTGGTTTGGTGATGTTGAATTCTCTTGACTTCTGCTAGTCTGAAAAGCTTTGATTGCTCTGCCAAATCTGAAAAAGAGTCTTCCTGGGCACAGGTATCTCGATTGTAAATTCTTGCATTTCATCACTTTAAATATATCATGACTTCCCTTCTGATTTGTAGAATTTCTATTGATAAATAAGATGATGACCTTATGCGGGTTCTCTTGTAGGTTATTTGTCCTTCTTCCCTTGTTGCTTTTACTATTTTATCCTTGTCTTTAATTTTCATCGTTCTTATTAGTATGTGTCTTGGTGTGGTCCTCCTTGGGTTTATCCTGCCTGGACTTGGTAGACTATTTCTTTGACATGTTAGGGAAGTTTTCAGCTATTACCTCTTCAAATATTTTCTGAGTCCTTTCTCTCTCTTCTCCTTCTAGGATGTTTATAATGTGAATATTGGTGCATTTAATGTTGTTGCCAACATCCGCTGGATCATGGAGAAAGCAAGAGAGTTCCAGAAAAACATCTATTTCTGCCTCATTGACTATGACAAAGCCTTTGACTGTGTGGATCACAATAAACTGTGGAAAATTCTGAAAGAGATGGGAATCCCAGACCACCTGACCTGCCTCTTGAGAAACCTGTATGCAGGTCAGGAAGCAACAGTCAGAACTGTACATGGAACAACAGACTGGTTCCAAATAGGAAAAGGGGTATGTCAAGGCTGTATGTTGTCACCTTGCTTATTTAGCTTATATGCAGAGTATATCATGAGGAACACTGGGTGGAAGAAGCACAAGCTGGAATCAAGATTGCTGGGAGAAATATCAATAACCTCAGATATGCAGATGACACTACCCTTATGGCAGAAAGTGAAGAGGAACTCAAAAGCCTCTTGATGAAAGTGAAAGAGGAGAGTGAAAAGGTTGGCTTGAAGCTCAACATTCAGAAAACCAAGATCATGGCATCTGGTCCCATTAATTCATGGGAAATAGATGGAAAAACAGTGGAAACCTCGTCAGACTTTATTTTTTTTGGCTCCAAAATCACTGCAGATGCTGATTGCAGCCATGAAATTAAAAGACGCTTACTCCTTGGAAGGAAAGTTATGACCAACCGTGATAGTATATTAAAAAGCAGAGACATTACTTTGCCAACCAAGGTCCGTCTAGTCAAGGCTATGGTTTTTCCTGTGGTCATGTATGGATGTGAGAGTTGGACTGTGAAGAAAGCTGATCGCCGAAGAATTGATGCTTTTGAACTGTGGTGCTGGAGAAAACTCTTGAGAGTCCCTTGGACTGCAAGGAGATCCAACCAGTCCATTCTAAAGGAGATCAATCCTGGGTGTTCATGGGAAGGACTTATGCTAAAGCTGAAACTGCAATATTTTGGCCACCTCATGCGACGAGTTGACTCACTGGAAAGGACTCTGATGCTGGGAAGGATTGGGGGCGGGAGGAGAAGGGGATGACAGAGAATGAGATGGCTGGATGGCATCACCAACTCTGTGGACATGAGTTTGAGTGATCTCTGGGAGTTGGTGATGGACAGGGAGGCCTGGCGTGCTGTGATTCATGGGGTCGCGGAGAGTCGGACACGACTGAGTGACTGAACTGAACTGAACTGAACTGAATGTTGTCCCAGAGGTTTTTAGGCTGTCTTCATTATTTTCAATATTTTATTTCATGGCAGTGGATATCCACCATTCTGTCCTCAGGTCACTTTTCCATTCTTCTGTGGCAGTTATTCTGCTACTGATAAATTCTAGTGTATGTTTCGTCTCTGTTGGTATTTGGTTTAGTTCTTCTGAGTCTTTGGTAAACTTTGCTTGCACCTTTTCCATGCCATCTCTGAGACCCTGGATCGTCTGCACTATCACTTTTCTGAAATGATTTTCTGGAAGACTGCCTATCTCTACTTCATTGAGTTGTTTTCCTGATGGTTTGTCTTGTCCCTTCAGTGGGGACATAACTCTCTGATTTTTCGTTCTGATTAACTTTCTGTAATGTGGTTTTTGTTCTGGCTGCTGTGGGAATGTAGTTCTCCTTGCTTCTTCTGTCTTCCCTCTGGTGGATGAGGCTAAGTGGCTTGTGTAGGCTTCCTGATGGGAGGGACTGCTGGTGTGAAAACTTCATTATTGCTCTGGTGGGCAGGGCTGTGCTCAGTAAAACTCTTAACTGCTGATGGGTGGGGTTTTGCTTTGTCCCTGTTAGTTGTTTGGCCTATGGTGACCCAGACCTGGGGCTCTATGGGCTCTATGGTAGGGTTAATGGCAACCTCTGAGAGAACTTATGCCAAAGGGAAGCTTCCAGGACTGCTGTTGCCAGTGCCCCTGTCCCTGCAGCAAGCCACTGCCAACCCACACCTCCATGGAAGGCCCTCCAATAGGAGCAGGCAGATCTGTCTGCTTCAGTCTCCTGTGGTGTCACTGCTCCTTTCCCATGAGTCTTCAGGCATTGCAGATGTTTGTGCTCTCCAAGAGTGGCATCTCTGTTTTCCTCAGTGCTGTGGATGTCTTATAAACAAATCCTGCTGGCCTTCAAAGGCAGATTCCCTGGGGATTCCCAGACCTAGAAGCCTGCTGTGGGGCTCAGGACCTTTGCAACAGTGGGAGAACAACTTTGGTATTATTGTTCTTTAGTTAGTGGGATTTTATAATGTTATGATTTTGCTGTCTCATTCAAGGTTCTTCCTTATTTTTGGACATTGGGTATCTGTTTTTGGGGAGTTCCAGCATCATCCTGCCAATCGCTGTTGCACACCTACTTGCAATTTTGGTACTCTCCCAGGAGGAGAGGAGTAGGTGTCCTTCTACTCCACCATCTTGAACGAGTAGCATGAATTTTATAATTTTACACAGAGGAACCAGAGATCAAATTGCAGACATCTGCTGGATCATTGAAAAAGCAAGAGAGTTCCAGAAAAAGATTGACCTCTGTTTTTTTTTTTTTTTTGAATATGTCAAAGCCTTTGACTGTGTGGACCACAACAAACTCTGGAAAATACTTAAAGGGAAGGGAATACCAGACCATAACATTTCTGTCTTTTATTGAACCCATTTTGTGTGAAATGTTCCCTTGAATGATTTGCCTGGGAAACGAACAGAGAACATTCTGACATTTTTGAGATCATGACGAAGTAATGCACTTTGGGTTCTTCTGTTTACTATGAGGGCTACTCCATTTTTTCTAAGAGATTCTTGCCGACAGTTGTAAACAGTCAGTTCAGTTCAGTCGCTGAGTCATGTCCGACTCTTTGAGACTCCATGAATCACAGAACGCCAGGCCTCCCTGTCCATCACCAACTCCCGGAGTTCACTCAAACTCAAGTCCATTGAGTAGGTGATGCCATCCAGCCATCTCATTCTCTGTCGTCCCCTTCTCCTCCCGCCCCCAATCCCTCCCAGCATCAGTCTTTTCCAGTGAGCCAACTCGTCGCATGAGGTGGCCAAAGAATTGGAGTTTCAGCTTTAGCATCAGTCCTTCCAATGAACACCCAGGATCGATCTCCTTTAGAATGGACTTGTTGGATCTCCTTGCAGTCCAAGGGACTCTCAAGAGTCTTCTCCAACACCACAGTTCAAAAGCATCAATTCGTCGGCGCTCAGCTTTCTTCACAGTCCAACTCTCACATCCATACATGACCACGGGAAAAACCATAGCCTTGACTAGACGAAGCTTTGTTGGCAAAGTAATGTCTCTGCTTTTCAATACACTATCCAGTTTGGTCATAACCTTCCTTCCAAGGAGCAAGCGTCTTTTAATTTCATGACTGCAATCAGCATCTGCAGTGATTTTGGAGCCCCAAAAAATAAAGTCTGACGCTGTTTCCACTGTTTCCCCATCTATTTTCCATGAAGTGATGGGACCAGATGCCATGATCTTGATTTTCTGAATGTTGAGCTTCAAGCCAACCTTTTCACTCTCCTCTTTCACTTTCATCAGCAGGCATTTTAGTTCCTCTTCACTTTCAGCCATAAGGGTGATGTCATCTGCATATGTGAGGTTATGACAATATACAAACTTGACGTACTCATTTTCTTGACGTCTGTTGTTTCATGTCCAGTTCTCACTGCTGCTTCCTGACCTGCATACAGGTTTCTCAAGAGGCAGGTCAGGTGGTCTGGTATTTCCATCTCTTTCAGAATTTTCCACAGTTTATTGTGATCCACACAGTCAAAGGCTTTGGCATAGTCAAAAAGCAGGGATAGATGTTTTTCTGGAACTCTCTTGCTTTCTGCATGATCCAGCAGATGTTGGCAATTTGATCTCTGGTGCCTCTGCCTTTTCTGAAACTTGCTTGAACATCTGGAAGTTCACTTTTTACATATCGCTGAAGCCTGGCTTGGAGAATTTTGAGCATGACTTTACTAGCGTGTGAGATGAGTGCAATTGTGCGGTAGTTTGAGCATTCTTTGCCATTACCTTTCTTTGGGATTGGAATGAAGACTGACCTTTTCTAGTCCTGTGGCCACTGCTGCGTTTTCCAAATTTGCTGGCATATTGAGTGCAGCACTTTCACAGCATCATCTTTCAGAATTTGAAATAGCTCAACTGGAATTCCACCACCTCCACTAGCTTTGTTCATAGTGATGATTTCTAAAGCCCACTTGACTTCACATTCCAAGATGTCTGGCTCTAGGTGAGTGATCGCACCATAGTGATTATCTTGGTCATGAAGATCTTTTTAGTACAGTTCTTCTGTGTATTCTTGCCACCTCATCTTAATATCTTCTGCTTCTGTTAGGTCCATACCATTTCTGTCCTTTATCGAGCCCATCTCTGCATGAAATGTTCCCTTGGAATCTCTAATTTTATTGAATAGATCTCTTGTCTTTCCTATTCTGTTGTTTTCCTCTATTTCTTTGCATTGATCGTTGAGGAAGGCTTTCTTATCTCTCCTTGCTCTTCTTTGGAACTCTGCATTCAGATGCTTATATCTTTCCTTTTCTCCTTTGCTTTTCACTTCTCTTCTTTTCACAGCTATTTGTAAGTTCTCCTCAGACAGCCATTTTGCTTTTTTGCATTTCTCTTCCATGGGGATGGTCTTCGTCCCTGTCTACTGTACAATGCCACGAACCTCCGTCCATAGTTCATCAGGCACTCTATCCATCAGATCTAGTCCCTTAAATCTATTTCTCTCTTCCACTGTATAATCATAAAGGATTTTATTTAGGTCATATCTGAATGGCCTACTGATTTTCTGTATTTTCTTCAATTTAAGTCTGATTTTCGCAATAAGGAGTTCAGAATCTGAGACACAGTCAGCTCCTGGTCTTTTTTTTGCTAACTCTACAGAGGTTCTCCACCTTTGGCTGCAAAGAATGTAATCAATCTGATTTCGGTATGACCATTTGGTGATGGCCATGTGTAGAGTCTTCTCTTGTGTTGTTGAAAGAGGGTGTTTGCTATGACCAGTGCATTCTCTTGGCAAAACTCTATTAGTCTTTGCCCTGCTTCATTCCATGCTCCAAGGCCAAATTTGCCTGTTATTCCAGGTGTTTCTTGACTTCCTACTTTTGCATTCCAGTCCCCTATGATGAAAAGGACATCTTTTTTGGGTGTTCATTCTAAAAGGTTTTGTAGGTCTTCATAGAACTATTCAACTTCGGCTTCTTCAGTGTTACTGGTTGGGGCATAGCCTTGGATTACTCTAATATTGAATGGTTTGCCTTGGAAACGAACAGAGATCATTCTGTCGTTTTTGAGATTGCATTCAATTACTGCATTTCAGACTCTTTTGTTGACCATTATGGCTACTCCATTTCTTCTAAGGGATTCCTGCCCACAGTAGTAGATATAATGGTCATCTGAGTTAAATTCACCCATTCCAGTCCATTTTAGTTCACTGATTCCTAGAATGTCTACGTTCACTCTTGCCATCTCCTTTTTGACCACCTCCAATTTGCCTTGATTCATGGACCTAACATTCCAGGTTCCTATGCAATATTGCTCTTTACAGCATCAGACCTTGCTTCTATCACCAGTCACATCCACAACTGGGTATTGGTTTTGCTTTGGCTCCATCCCTTCATTCTTTCTGTAGTTATTTCTTCACTGATCTCCAGTAGCATACTGGGCACCTACCAACCTGGGGAATTCCTCATTCAGTATCCTATCATTTTGCCTTTTGATACTGTTCATGGGGTTCTCAAGGCAAGTATACTGAAGTGGTTTGCCATTCCTCTAGGCATTGCTAATTATGAACCGACTAATCTATTTAATTCTTTGTTAGGCGGTCCTAATTTAGATAGCCCTCGTTCACTTTCTCAAGAATCATGAGAGGTCTTGGTTTAGTGCAAAATAATGTAAAAAAAACAGTTTGTTACTCACAGAAGATTAAATTTACCTCTAGAATTATTTGTACTCCTCTCTGTTCATTCTCCCACAGGACTTCTTGACGAACAAGAACACCCAATAGAATGGATCTATACCCATTTCAGAGGAATAAAGTCACTCACACTTTCAGTTCAGTTCAGTTCAGTTCAGTCGCTCAGTCGTGTCCGACTCTCCGCGACCCCATGAATCACAGCACGCCAGGCCTCCCTGTCCATCACCAACTCCCGGAGTTCACTCAAAGTCATGTGCACAGAGTCGGTGATGCCATCCAGCCATCTCATTGTCCGTCGTCCCCTTCTCCTCCCTCCCCCAACATTTCCTAGCATCAGAGTCTTTTCCAGTGAGTCAACTCGTCGCATGAGGTGGCCAAAGTGTTGCAGCTTCAGCTTTAACATCAGTCCCACCAATGAACATCCAGGATTGATCTCCTCTTTAGTTAATTGCTTTCATCATTATCAAGAGAACTAAAACTGTAATTGGCTCTGATCCTGATAAAATTGTAATACCTATCAATAAATCTCAGTTTGAAAACACATTACAAACTCCCACCGATTTTCAAATAGCCTTCCTAGAATATTTTGGATAAATTTCATTCCATTATCTACCTAATAAGATATGGAATTTCTACAAAAATCCTGAATTTATTATTTCCCATATCGTTAGCTCACAGCCTATATCACAAGCTGAATTTTTCTATATAGATGGGACCAAAAACGCCAAAGGCTCATTCTGGCCTCTCAAAGAATATAAAGTCTTTTACACCAAATTCCATTCAGCTCAACAAAATAAATTATATGTTCTTATTCAAGTTGTTTGCCTACAATGCTTACCGCACTAATATAGTCCCTGATTCCTTATATTCAGTTTTTGTAATAAAAAATCCAGAAACCTCTACTGTAAACTTCAATCTATTATTCGACAACTTTAAAAAGAAATTACAATTACAATTAGAAACCGTACTTCTCCCATTTATATTACCCATATCCGGGCACATTCCTACCTTCCTGGTCTTATGACTCATGGTAATGAACAGGTTGATAAACTTATGCTGGCTCCCTACACCAGCTATAGAAATTCCCATACCACCACGCTAAAGAAATTATTAACAATTGCTCTACTTGTAAACCCCTACATCTTCGACCCATTGCACAAGGTATTAATCCTTGAGGATTGCAACCTAATGAACTATGGCACATGGATGTAACTCATTGTCCTGAACTTTCTTCATCTTCCTTCCTACATGTCTGTATCAACACCAATTATTCTTTTATATGGGCCACACCTCTTTGCAATAAATCTAAACATCTCGTTATAACTCACCTATTAGCCTGCTTTGCTATAACGGGAACTCCTAGTTCTATTAAAACAGACAACGGCCCTGCCTACACTTCAAGATATTTCAAACAATTTCTACAGTCCTTCTCTATTAAACATATTACAGGCATTCCTTATAATCCACAGGCACAAGGCATAGTCTAACAAGCACATCACACACTGAAATCACAAATAAAAGAACTAAAAAGAGGAAAATACACAGGAGCACTGCTGTCTTCCTTATCTAAAGCGGACTTTACTAAATTCCAGCATAAGATACTTTCTAAACCTGCAACTATCGTTACTATGGCTTTATTTGTTTTAAACCTTTTAAACTTACCCTAAGGAGATATCTTGACAAGAGCAGAAAAACATTTTGAGGAATTGAAGGACTCTTTTCTTCCTCTTCCCCTTTGGTACCAGGACAGGTTGAATAAACAATGGAAATCTGGAGAATTAATCTTACAAGGAAAGGTGTATGCTTGTATTTCCCCAGATGGATCCAATGAACTCACATGGTTTCCTCTTCGGAAGATCCAACCCAAGGAGGCCCCCGGCTTTTGAGATAGAGACAATAAAAACCCCAGGAGGAAGAAATTCCAATATAGGCTATGGAAGCTCTAAAGATCTCCAGAAAGCACTGCCCTCGGTGGCATCAACCTTATAATCTCCCTTCTTGGGGACAAATAAAAACCCTTACTAATCAAGCTGAAAATCTGGTTTCTCATCAGAGAATGCCTCAGAGTCCTGAAAACCTTCTCTTCTCTACAATTGCTTTGCTTGCTTGTGCCTCCCCCACTCGAGCTGAACCAATTAATCACACTTACTGAGCTTACATACCCAAGCCCCCTTTACTTCAGGTCGTAGAATGGATGGAGAGAGGACCAATTGTATTAACTAATGACTCCGTACATATGCCTTCTCCCTGGAGCCTTGCCCTGACACCCTGAAGAAGAAGGGAGACTAATTAATATCTCTCTAGGTTATGAAGTCCTTTCTTTATGTATGGGCCCAGCAGAATTATGCATAAATGTTAGCAGACAAACTTGGGCTTTTGTCCTGCCCCCAAAAGAAGACTTTCAGACACTGCTTGGATTATTTATTGCCCTTTCTTTGTCCGTGAACTGTGTTTATACTACTGAAACTTTCGGGAAAGAATTAGGGAAAGAACAAAGAACACTGTGCAAAGGGTTTACTAATAAGAACTTTAAATATATTCCTGTTCACTGGGACAAATGTCAGGCCAAATCAGGAAAATTAATGTTTGTGGCTAATCATACAATTGTCGATTGGGGACCCCATGGTATGTGGTTATATAACTGCTCAGATGATATTAATAGAATTGTGTGTGATTATGTTACTCAAGTGGCATGGAAAGTTACTAATACTACAATGGAGCATTATCATGACAGAGGACTTCTTGGATGGCTTGATGGTGGAATGGCCCCGCCTGGTCCTTGAATCGTTCTTGATAAACAGATTGGGCCTGAGCAATGGGATATCTGGAAACTTGCTGCAAGCACTGAGGAACTTAGGACTTGGACTGGACATTTCACAGGGACTAGTCGTAGCCATAGCAATTATTTCTTTTGCTGTTATCAATCATGTTTTATACAAGCCTGTGTTCCACTTCCTTTTGTTGTAGCTATAGGAAATTTACAATTCAATAAGACTTTACGTTCTGTAACTTGCATATATTGTAAATTACATACTTGTCTTAACTCCTCTATTTCCTTGAGAAATGACTCCCTTTTGATTCTTCGATATCAACATAATCCGTGGTTACCAATAAATCTCCAGCAGCCCTGGGAAGAAGGTCCCATGGCTGGACTTGCTTCCCAGTTACTTACTAAATTGCTCCGGTGATCTAAATGATTCATTGAATGGCTGATTTTTGGCATTTTGGGATTAATAGCTATCTGCACCACTGCTGCTGTCACTGGTATTGCTTTACAAACCTCGATTCAAATACATAATTTTATTCAAAATTGGACTAAAGATGCCCATACTATGTCGGCCACTCAGGCTCAGATAGATGAGGATATTCGAGAGGAAATACAGGAACTAAAAAGAGCCATCAAATGTGTTGGAGATCAACAGATGTACAAAAACAGGTGATGCTAAAATGTGATTGGGATTCTACTCAGTTTTGTGTTACACCTGTTCATTTCAGTAACAGTGCCTACAACTGGGAACAAATCAAATTTCATTTACAAAACATACATGATAATGCCTCTCTGAATGTACAATTATTACAAATGGAAATATTTGAAACCTTTTCTAATAATTTGCCCTTTTCCACTATTTTGGAAACTTTAGCTGAACAATTAGCTGATCAATTATTGGGTCTAGACCCACGTAGGTGGTTTCAAAGCATTACTCACAGCATCGGGTCTGGAATTGTAATTTTATTGATTGTCTTGACAATTATATTTGTCATCTACCATTCAGTTCAGTTCAGTTCAGTTCAGTCGCTCAGTCGTGACCGACTCTTTGCGACCCCATGAATTACAGCACACCAGGCCTCCCTGTCCATCACCAACTCCCGGAGTTCACTTAAACTCATGTCCATCGAGTCGGTGATGACATCCAGCCATCTCATTTTCTGTCGTCCCCTTCTTCTCCCGCCCCCAATCCTTCCCAGCATCAGAGTCTTTTCCAGTGAGTCAACTCATCGCATGAGGTGGCCAAAGTATTGGACTTTCAGCTTCAGCATCAGACGTTCCAATGAACACCCAGGATCGATCTCCTTCAGAATGGACTGGTTGGACCTCCTTGCAGTCCAAGGGACTCTCAAGAGTCTTCTCCAACACCACAGTTCAAAAGCATCAATTCTTCAGTGCTCAGCTTTCTTCACAGTCCAACTCTCACACCCATACATGACCACTGGAAATTGTACAGGAGACAGGGACCAAGACTATCCCCATGGAAAAGAAATGCAAAAAAGAAAAATGGCTGTCTGAGGAGGCCTTACAAATAGCTGTGAAAAGAAGAGAAATGAAAAACAAAGGAGAAAAGGAAAGATCAGGAGAGATAAGAAAACCTTCCTCAGCTATCAGTGCAAAGAAATAGAGGAAAACAACAGAATGGGAAAAACAAGAGATCTCTTCAAGAAAATTAGAGATACCAAGGGAATATTTCATGCAAAGATGGGCTCGATAAAGGACAGAAATGGTGTGGACCTAACAGAAGCAGAAGATATTAAGAAGAAGTGGCAAGAATACACAGAAGAACTGTACAAAAAAGATCTTCACAATGAAGATGATCACGATGGCATGATCACTCACCTAGAGACAGACATGTTGGAATGTGAAGTCAAGTGGGCCTTAGAAAGCATCACTATGAACAAAGCTAGTGGAGGTGGTGGAATTCCAGTTAAGCTATTTCAAATCCTGAAAGATGATGCTGTGAACGTGCTGCACTCAATAGGCCAGCAAATTTGGAAAACTCAGCAGTGGCCACAGAACTGGAAAAGATCATCTACCATTGCCTTCATGCAAAGATTGTTAAAACTAAACAAACTCTTATGGTCAGAACTCTTTTTTCAAATATTATAAATAAAAAAGCAGGGATTGTCAGGGAATGTTTAATGGAAGGATTCCTATGTGCTGTTTCTCATAAATCCTCTGTTCCTTATCAGCTTCTGCCTGAAGCGAGTAAAACTCCACACAGCTCTCAGGACTGAGGTCATTGTGTGAGACAGGCTTGGGTCTCCTTTAGTAAACATTCTCTTTACAACAAAACTGCTTAATCTTTCCCCCCTTTTTCTTGAAAGATGGACTGTCTCTTGACCTTGTGACCATTATTATCCCTTGTTCCCTTGGTAACAGTTATTCCACATTTGGTTTTCTGATCTTTATCACTGTTGAAAGAAATTTCTTGTACTACAGCCTATATATACTCACAGAAAAGTCATTAAAACACCTTTGCTCCGTCAGAGCTTGGGTCCCCATGTCTTTCTTTCTCTCTCCTCAGCTAATTCTCTAGAGCGCAGAAACCCGTCTTGCTCACTCTCCTGCCCGGGTTTCTAAGACTCTCTCGAGAAGGCTCCCTGTGCCTTCACCCCCTCGAGAGGGTACCTAGTGCCTTCGTGAGAGATGCAAGTCCAGTGTCAAGGACTTTATTGGTTCCCTGCATAAACCAGGGAGTAGCAGCCTCTTTCTCTCTTTCACTTTCTTATCATCGACTTCGGACTGCCAGGTCCCAGTCCATTAAATGACCCCAACAGCTAAGATTTCCAAAACTGTTGAATAATAGTGGTGAGAGTGGACACCCTTGTCTTGGTCCTGATCTTAAGGAGAATGTTTTAGTTTTTCACCATTGAGAATAATGTTTGCTCCGGGCTTATCATATATGGTCTGTACTATTTTGAAGTAGTTTCTTTCTACCCATTATTTTAAGCATTTTTATGGGTGGTGAATTATGTTAAAGCCTTTTTCTGCATTTATTGAGATGATCATATGGCTTTTATGTTTCAATTTATTAATAAGTTGTATCACATCGATTGATTTGCATATATTGAAGAATTCTTGCATCCATGGAATGCATCCAATTGATCATTGTGTGAGATTTTTAATGTGTTGTTGAATTCTGTTTGCTAGAATTTTGTTGAGGATTTTTGCATCTATGTTCATCATTGATATTGACCTGTAATTTTATCTTCTTTTTCTTGCCTGGTTTTGCTATCAGGGTGATTGTGGCCTCGTAGAATTAGCTTGGAAGTGTTACTTCCTCTGCAGTTTTTTGGAAGAGTTTCAGAAAATAGACATTACCTTGTCTCTAAATGTTTTATATGATTCCCCTGTGAAGCCATCTGGCTCTGGGCTTTTGATTTTTTGGGAGATTTTTGATCACAGTTTCTACTGCAGTATTTATAATTGGCTTGTTCATAATTTCTGTTTCTTCCTTGTTCAGTCTTGGGGGCTTGAACTTATCTAAGAATCTGTCCATTTCCTATAGGTTGTCCATTTTATTAGCATATAGTGCTCATAAAATTCTCTTATGATCCTTTGTATTTCTGTGTTGTCTGTTGTAACCTCTCCTTTTTCATTTCTAATTTCGTTGATTTGATTTTTCTCCTTTTTTCATGATGAGTCTGGGTAGTGATTTGCCAATTTTGTTTATTGTCTCAAAGAACCAAATTTTAGTTTTATTAATCTTTGCTATTGTTTTCTTCATTTCTTTTTCATTTATTTCTGCTCTGATCTTTATGATTTCTTTCCTTATTCTGACCTTGGGGTCCTTTTTTCTTCTTTATCCAGATGCTTTATATGTAGAGTTAAGTTGTCTATTTGAAACATTTTTTTTATTTCTTGAAGTACGATTTTATCACTATAAACTTCCCTCTGAGAACCCATAGGTTTTAGGTCATCGTGTTTTCATTGTCATTTGTTTCTAGGAATCTTTTGAATTTCGTTCTTATTTATTGAGTAACCTCTTCATTATCTAGTAATGCATTGTTTAATTTCCATGAGTTTGTGTTTTTTTGCAGGTTATTCCTGTAGTTGATATCTAGTCTCATAGCATTGTGGTAAGAGAAGATAATTGATATGATTTCAATTTTCTTAAACTTACTGAGGCTTGATTTGTGGCCTATGATGTAGTCTATCCTGGAGAATGTCCTGTGTGCACTTGAGGAGAAAGTGTATTCTTCTGCATTTGGATGGAAAGTCCTGAAGATATCAATCAGGTCCATTTGTTCTAATGTTTCATTTAAGGTTTGTGTTTCCTTATTGATTCTCTTTTGATGATCTGTCCATTGGTGTAAGTGGGGTGCTAAAGTCCCCGACTGTTATTGTGTTACTGTCAGTTTCCCCTCTTAGGCCTGTTAGTGTTTGCCTTCTGTACTGTGGTGCTCCTATGTTTGGTGCATAAATATTTACAACTGTTATGCCTTCTTCTTGGATTGATCCTTTGTTCATTATGTAGCGTCCTTCTTTGTTTCTTATAATATTTTTCATTTTAAAGTCTATATTATCTGAAATAAGGTTTGCCACTGACTTTCTTTTGGTTTCCATTCTCATGTAGTATATTTTTTCTATCCTTTTACTTTCAGTCTCTATGTGTCTCTAGGTCTGAAGTGGGTCTCTTGTGGGTAGCATATGCATGGGTCTTGTTTTTGTATTCAAATGCCTATATCTTTTGGTTGGTGCATTTAAGGTAATTATTAATATATATGTTCCTATTGCCATTCTCTTAACTGTTTTGGGTTTGTTTTTGTAGATCTTTCCTTTCTCTTGTATTAGTGGTTATTAAGTCCCTTTAGCATTTGTTGTAAGGCTGGTTTGGTGGTGCTAAATTATCTTAATTTGTGCTTGTCTGTAAATCTTTTGATTTCTCCATCAATTTTGAATGAGATCTTTGCTAGGTATAGTAATCTTGGCTGTATTTTTTTTTTCTTTCAGTGTTTTAAATATATCCTGCCATTCCCTTCTGGCCTGAAGAGTTTCTGCTGAAAGATCGGCTGTTAATTGTATGGGTTTTCCCTTGGATGTTTCCTGTTGCTTTTCCGTTGCTGCTTTTAATGGTCTTTCTTTGTGTTTAATCTCTATTTGCTTGATTAATATGAATGTCAATGCGTTTCTTCTTTGTTTTATCCTGTAAGGTACTCTCTGCATTCTTGGACTTGATTGACGATTTTCTTTCTCTTGTTTGTGGAAATTTTCAACTATAATATCTTCAAAAAATTTCTCAAAGCCTTTCTTTTTTTTCTTCTTCCTCTAGGACACTTATCACTCAAATGTTGGTGCATTTAATATTGTTCCAATGGTTTCTGAGGCTATCCTGAATTATTTTCATTCTTTTTCCTTTATTCTGCTCTTCAGCATTTATTTCCACAATTATATTTTCAAGCTCATTTATCCATTCTGCCACAGTTATTCTGCTCTTGGTTCTTTTTACCATATTTTTAATTGCAGTAATTGTATTATTTATCTCTGCTTATTCTTTATTTCTTCTATGTCCTTGGTGATTGTATTAACTGTGCTAATTGTTTCTCATATTTTATCCTTTCTATTTTCAAAACTTCGGAGCATCTTTACTATCATTCTTCTGATTTTTTTTCAAGTGGATTGCTTATTTCATCTTCATTTATTTAGTCTAGTGAGTTTCTACCTTCTTCTTTCATTTGTGTTTTATCTCTCTCTCTCTCTTTTTCTAACCTGTTCCACTGCAGGTCTCCTTTTCTCAGGCTTTAGGGTTGTATTCCTTCTTCGCTTTGGTCTTTGCCTTTGGCGGGAAAGGTTGTTTGAGCAGTCTTTGTTGACTTCTTGTTAGGCGTGGATTGTGCCTGTGTTATAGTGGAAGCAGATCAAGCAAATCAAGAATGTAATTACAGAAAAAATGGGGGCTATACTCACAATTCCACACACACATTTATAACCAACATATTCTATAGAAAAGATTACATGAGATTGACTTGGTGAACAAAGGAAAACAAAAGTTTATCAACCAAATAAGCAGAGCTAGCTAATGCTCAGTTTTATAGCAAAGACAGCTCAACAATTTAACTTATTTGGTGAAATAGAAATAGTGAAGGAAAAGGGGAGAAGAAAAAGAAGAAAGAATAGGAGAAGGGAAAGAAAAGAGAAAATGAAAGGGTGGAAAAGACAGTGGAAAAAAGAGAGAGAAAAGAAAACAGAAAAGCAAAGGTGAATAGACATATTGAATAAGATTTATATATATTCAGGAATAGCTACAGCTGCTAAAGAACTACAAGAAAACCAGTCAAATATGTAAAACACAAATTAGAAGATACACAAAAAAGAGAGAAAAAGGAAAAATAGAAATAACCTTTTTAATTTATATATTGCTTCTTTTATTTTTATAAATGGTATCCTATAGATATGATTCTCTTTCAGACTTTTTCAAAACTACTTTATTATTTTTTATTTTTTAAATTTATTTATTTTAATCGGAGACTAATTACTTACAACATTGTATTGGTTTTTCCATACATTGACATGAATCCTCGATGGGTGTACCTGTGTTCCCCATCCTGAACACCGCTCCAACTTCTCACCCCATCCCATCCCTCTGGGTCATCCCAGTACACCAGCCCCGAGCATCCTGCATCATGCATGGAACCTGGACTGGCGATTTGTTTCACAAATGATAATATACATGTTTCAATCCCATTCTCCAAATTCATCCAACCCTCTCCCTCTCCCACAGAGTCCAAAAGACTTTTCTATACATCTGTGTCTCTTCTGCTGTCTCACATATAGGATTATCGTTACCATCTTTCTAAATTCCAAATATATGCATTATTATACTGTATCAGTGTTTTTCTTTCTGGCTTACTTCACTCTGTATAATAGGCTCCAGTTTCATCCACCTCATTAGAACTGATTCAAATGTACTCCTTTAATGGCTGAGTACGGCTCCGGCTGCGCAGATGCGAGACGCCGGCTTCTGGCGCAACTGACCATGCCCAGAAGCGTGGCCAAGAAGAGCTACCCCACGCCCGAGGTCAGGGGCAGCGGCCGAGAGGAGCTACCCCACGTCCAAGAGGTGGTGGCTGCGCGGGCACAGGAGGGCCGAGAGGAGCTACTCCAAGTTCAAGGTCAGGAGGGGCGGCCTTGAGGAGATACAATTTTTCCAAGGTAAAGTGCAGCATCTGCGCTTTGCTGGAGCAGCTGTGAAGAGATATCCCAAGACCAAGGTAAGAGAAACCCAAATAAGACGGTAGGCATTGTGAGGGGGCATCAGAGGGCACACACACTGAAATCATAATCACAGAAAACTAGCATATCTGATCACATGGACCACAGTCCTGTCTAACTCAATGAAACTAAGCCATGTCATGTGTGGCACCCAAGACGGACTGGTCATGGTGGAGAGGTCTGACAGAATGTGGTCCACTGGAGAAGGAAATGGCAAACCACTTCAGTATACTTGCCTTGAGAACCCCATGAACAGTATCAAAAGGCAAAATGATAGGATACTTAATGAGGAATTCCCCAGGTCGGTAGGTGCCCAGTATGCTACTGGAGATCAGGGGAGAAATAACTCCAGAAAGAATGAAGAGATGGAGCCAAAGCAAAACCAATACCCAGTGGTGGATGTGACTGGTGATAGAAGCAAGGTCTGATGTTGTAAAGAGCAATATTGCATAGGAACTTGGAATGTTAGGTCCATGAATCAAGGCAAATTGAAAGTGGTCAAAAAGGAGATGACAAGAGTGAACATAGACAGTCTAGGAATCAGTGAACTAAAATGGACTGGAATGGGTGAATTTAAGACCATTATATCTACTACTGCGGGCAGGAATCCCTTAGAAGAAATGGAGTCGCCATCATGGTCAACAAAAGAGTCCGAATTGCAGTACTTGGATGCAATCTCACAAACGACAGAATGATTTCTGTTCATTTCCAAGGCAAACCATTCAATATTACAGTAATCGAAGTCTATGCCCCAACCAGTAACACCGAAGAAGCTGAAGTTGGAGAGTTCTATGAAGAACTACAAGACCTTTAAGAACTAACACCCAAAAAAGATATCCTTTTCATCATGGGGGACTGGAATGCAAAAGTAGGAAGTCAAGAAACACCTGAAGTAACAGGCAAATTTGGCCTTGGAGCACGGAATGAAGCAGGGCAAAGGCTAATACAGTTTTGTCAAGAGAATGCACTGGTCATAGCAAACACCCTCTTCCAACAACACAAGAGAAGACTCTACACATGGACATCACGAGATGGTCAACACCAAAATAAGACTGATTATATTCTTTGCAGCCAAAGATGGAGAAGCTTTATACAGTTAGCAAAAACAAGACCAGGAGCTGACTGTGGCTCAGATCATGAACCCCTTATTGCCAAATTCAGACTTAAATGGAAGAAAGTAGGGAAAACCACTAGACCATTCAGATATGACCTAAATCAAATCCCCTATGATTATAAAGTCGAAGTGAGAAATAGAATTAAGGGACTAGATCTGATAGAGAGAGTGCCTGATAAACTATGTACAGAGGTTCATGAGGTACAGGAGACAGGGACCAAGATAATCCCCATGGAAAAGAAATGCAGAAAAACAAAATGACTGTCTGAGGAGGCTTTACAAATAGCCGTGAAAAGAAGAGAAGCAAAAAGCAGAGGAGAAAAGGAAAGATATAAGCATCTGAATGCAGAGTTCCAAAGAATAGCAAGGAGGGATAAGAAAGCAATCCTCAGCGGTCAATGCAAAGAAATAGAGGAAAACAACAGAATAGGAAAAACAAGAGATCTCTTCAAGAAAATTAGATATACCAAGGGAACATTTCACGCAAAGATGGGCTCGATAAAGGACAGAAATGTTGTGGACCTAACAGAAGCAAAAGATGTTAAGAAAAGGTGGCAAGAATACACAGAAGTACTGTACAAAAAAGATATTCACGACCAAGATGATCACGATGGCGTGATCACTCACCTAGAGCCAGACGTCTTGGAATGTGAAGTCAAGTGGGCCTTAGAAAGCATCCCTGCGAACAAAGCTAGTGGAAGTGATGGAATTCCAGTTGAGCTATTTCTAATTCTGAATGATGATGCTGCGAAAGTGCTGCACTCAATATGCCAGCAAATTTGGAAAACTCAGCAGTGGCCACAGAATTGGAAAAGGTCAGTCTTCATTCCAATCCCAAAGAAAAGCAATGCCAAAGAATGCTCAAACTACCGCACAATTGCACTCATCTCACACGCTAGTAAAGTCATGCTCAAAATTCTCCAAGCCAGGCTTCAGCAATATGTGAACCGTGAACTCCCAGATGTTCAAGCAGGTTTTAGAAAAGGCAGAGGCACCAGAGATCAAATTGCCAACATCTGCTGGATCATAGAGAAAGTAAGAGAGTTTCAGGAAAACATCTATTTCTGCTTCATTGACTATGCCAAAGCCTTTGACTGTGTGGATCACAGTAAACTGTGGGAAATTCTGAAAGAGATGGGAATACCAGACCACCTGACCTGCCTCTTGAGATACCTGTATGCAGGTCAGGAAGCAACAGTTAGAACTGGACATGGAACAACAGACTGGTTCCAAATAGGAAAAGGAGTACGTCAAGGTTGTATATTGTCACCCTGCTTATTTAACTAATATGCAGAGTACATCATGAGGAACGCTGGGCTGGAAGAAGCACAGGCTGGAATCAAGATTGCCTGGAGAAATATCAATAACCTCGGATATGCAGATGACACCAAGCTTATGGCAGAAAGTGAAGAGGAACTCAAAGGCCTCCTAATGAAAGTGAAAGAGGAGAGTGAAAATGTTGGCTTGAAGCTCAACATTTAGAAAACAAAGATCATGGCATCTGGTCCCATCATTTCATGGGAAATAGATGGGGAAACAGTGGAAACAGTGTCAGACTTTATTTTGGGGGGCTCCAAAATCACTGCAGATGCTGATTGCAGCCATGAAATTAAAAGACGCTTACTCCTTGGAAGGAAAGTTATGACCAACCTAGATAGCATATTAAAATGTAGAGACATTACTTTGCCAACCAAGGTCCATCTAGTCAAGGCTATGGTTTTTCCAGTGGTCATGTATGGATGTGAGAGTTGGACTGTGAATAAAGCTGATCGCTGAAGAATTGATGCTTTTGAACTGTGGTGTTGGAGAAGACTCTTGAGAGTCCCTCGGACTGCAAGGAGATCCAACCAGTCCATTCTAAAGGAGATCGATCCTGGGTGTTCATTGGAACGTCTGATGCTAAAGCTGAAACTCCAATACTTTGGCCACCTCATGCACAGAGTGGACTCACTGGAAAGGACTCTGATGCTGGGAAGGATTGGGGGTGGTAGGAGAAGGGGACGACAGAGAATGAGATGGCTGGATTTCATCACCGACTCTGTGGACATGAGTTTGAGTGAACTCCGTGATTTGGTGATGGACAGGGAGGCCTGGCGTGCTGTGATTCATGGGGTCGCAAAGTGTCGGTCACGACTGAGTGACTGAACTGAAGTGAACTGAAAACTCCCTAATACATTCCAAGATTGTAATAGGTAGCCAATGGAATATATCAGTTGATTTGTAAAGTAAGTTTGAGAAAGGACACATCTATAGCCTGAGTTATATACTGAGCTTTGATTGTGTTCACATTTCCTGGAAGAGCAGCTGGATTGGGGAATTTCTGCATTTTATGCATGGGAATAGAGATTCAGAATTTGAAAGTGCATGTAGTTCATTTCCCCAAATGATGAACTTTCCATAAAGTCACTCATGCAAACACAGATAAGCTATAAATGGTATTCAGACATCTGCGTGTGCTTTCTGGATGTTGGTGGACTCCAATTAAAAAGACTGAATCACGGAAATATAGGATGTAAGAGCTCAATGGGACCTCAAAGATCAGCTTGTAAGTCTCTCCTTTTGCAAATGAAAGGACTAAGATCAAAGTAGGAGATGACCACTTCCTCTAGTCAGTGATTAAGCCAGCCACCAATGTGATATTGCCACAGTTCTCTGGAAATGAAGATAATATTGGCATGAGAACAAATAAAAGATGGGACTTGGGAGCAAGCACTACACTGTGGGTGCCCAGGAAAATAAATATTTTCTACAAGATAGCTAGTTCTTTTGCTGTTAAAAGGAGGTAAGATGGCATTGACTAGAATTTTTGCTCAGGAGTCCTGAATACAGTACAAAGAGGAAACATTGAACAGAAGATAGAAGAAGGCAAATATTTGACTATTTAATATAAGGAAAAAGTTACTAGAAAGTTGAATGAGTTGTCTTGGGAGATTGTGAGTTCTTAGTCATTGGAGGCATCCAAACAGAGTTTGTAAAGTCACAAGAAAAGGATGTATTAGAAGTTTGCTGATTTATTTTGCTAGGAGCTCTTTCTTTGAATGAAAGTCTACATGGCAGCCTAACCCAGAATATAAAATAGGTAAATGCAGCTCCTTTGAAAGCCCCAAGAAGCAATCTAATCTGGAATTAAACATCCCCAACACTTTCTGAGGCCTCTTTTTGCTCTCTATTCTTCTAACCTGAGGTAACCCAAGAGGATTTGGGAGTCGGGTGCTTAGAGTAACTGAACCAGGCTGGTTACAATGGGTCAATTAGAATGGTATAGGGCCTGGCAGTGACAGACATAGAGGCCTTTTTTAAAACAGACTTGTTGGTCAAACAGTGAAGCTATTAGGTACAACTAAGCCAACCTTAAAACTGGAAATGTCCCATTTGAAACATCTTCCCAAATGAAGGTTATGGAAACAGCTGTTTTCTATTGGGATTTTGCTGACTATGCTCAAAGGATGTCATTGATTATTTTGTTCATCATTTGTTCATCTAGCAAATGTTTATTGAGCACCAAGTCTACATGAAGTGATGTTCTAGGCTCTGAGGTTACAATGGGAAGTAAGAAAGATGTGATCCGAAACTCAGAGGGTTTCCATTATAAGTTGTCAAGACAGGCAGTTAAATAAGCAATTTCATAAGACTGTGGTTAAATATACATTGTATATTGGGTGCATATGGCAGAACCACCTAACTGAGAAATACAGGAGGTCAAGGAAGGCCATCTAGAAGAAGAAAATTCTAAACTAAGACCCAAAAGATGAGTGGGAAGAATAACAGAGGGAAGATTATTTCATTCAGGTAGAATAACATATAAAGTCTGGGGGTAAGAGAAAGCACAAAGTACCTTGTAAAATTGACAAACTGACAGAACCCTAGCATGGGTGAAGCATAGAGTATGAGGTGAGGAAGGGAAAACAGTGAGCTAGGAAGATTAGGAGGAGCCAGATCAAAAAAGACCGTATAGGTCAGGTTATAAAGTTTGACCTTTATTCTAGAGAAAATGAGAAGTCATTAATTTTTATCAATATAATAGTTATAAGTTTCTTATGCACAGAAATACAAAACAGAAACAAAAGTCAGTTTATGTGCACTTTCTAGATAATCTTTAAAAAAACTCACTGACTCAATGGACATGAGTTTGAGCAAGCTCTGGGAGTTGGTGATGGACAGGGAAGTCTGGCATGCTGCAGTCCATGGAGCTGCAGAGTTGGACACGACTGAGTGACTGAACTGAACTATTTAAAAAAAAAAATAATGCATGAAGTTTGAAAATTCAAACAGTTCAAAATAAAAAATGAAAGTCACACTATTCCCCAACTATGGCACTCTCTCTAGTTGAAACCACCATTAAAAATATCTTTGTGATGATATCCAAAAGAAAAACTCCTTATTCTCACATATAAGTATATACATAGCAGTATGTGTGTGTGAATGAAGCAAACACAAAATACTCATTCTTCCGTACCTTACCTTCTACTTAATGATATATCTTGAAGATATTTCTGTACAAACACACATGAGGAATATTTCACCAGTTTTTGTTTGTTTAATTAATTAATTAATTTTGATTGGAGGATAACTATAATATTGTGTGAGGATGGGATGATTTCAGAGAATAATATTTCACCAGTTTGAACGTTATCCTTACCCAAGAACCCTGTTAATTTCTGTATTTTTCTAACTTCAATCAATAAGGAAAACTCTGCTAGAGGATTTTAAGGGGGAAATACACATTTGTGCTTTAGACAAAATAGCTTTGGCTTTTGTTTGAAAAGCAGATTTTGGGAAGAAATAATGAAGACAAAAAGAACAAGGTGAAGTGGTATCAATCAGGCTGTTTCTGAGATTTTCCTATAGCTGTTGTGGGATCTAGCATGCTAAGGTCTGAATTATTTTAGTTCTGAGATTGGTTCAAGATGGAAGAGTAAAAGGACATGTGCTAAGCTCCTCCTGTGAGGGCACAAAACTCACAATTACCTGAAATCACAACTAACTGCTGAACAATCATTGACAAGAAGACACTGGAACCCACCAAAAAAGGTACCCTGTATACAAATACAAAGGAGAAGCCCCAGTGAGATGATAGGAGGGACACAATCATGATAAAATCAAATCCCGTACTTATCAGGTGTGTGACCCACAAATTGTAGAACAATAATATCACAGAAGTTCTTCTACTGTTGTGAAGGTTATGAGCCCCATGTCAGGCATCCCAGCCTGGGGATCTGGCAAAAGGACTAAAACCCCCAGGGAATCTGAAAGCCAGTGGGATTTATTTGGAAACTTCCACAGGACAAGGGGAAACAGAGACTCCTCTCTTAGAAGGCACACATAAAATCTGTTGTGCACCAAGCCCTAGAGGAAAGGAGCAGTGACCACACAGGAGACTTAACTAGACCTACCTGCTAGTGTTGGAAGGTCTCCTGCAGAAGTTGGGGTTGTCAGTCACTCACCACAGGGACAAGGACACTGGCAGCAGCAGTTCTAGGAAGTACCCATTGATATGAGCACTCCTGGAGTTCATCATCAGCCCTTCCACAGATCCTGTAGACCCCAGGGCTGGGTCACTTCAGGCCAAACAACTAATAGGGAACTCATCAATGAATTTGGTAAAGTTGCAGGTTACAAAATTAATACACAGAAATATGTTTCATTTCTATATGCTATCAATGAAAGATCAGAGAGAGAAATTCAAGAAACAATCCCATTTACCATCACATAAAAAAGAATAAAATATCTAGGAATATACCCACTTAAGGAGACAAAAGACCTGTACTTCAAAAGCTACAAGACACTGATGAAAGAAATCATTAACCCAAGTAGATGGAAAGATACACCATGTTTGTGGATTGAAAGAATCAATATTGTCAAAATGACTATACTATCAAAGGCAATCTACAGATTCTATCAAATTATCATGATATTATTCACAGAACTAAAACAAAAATTTCTTAAAATTTGTATTGAGATACAAAGGACCCTGAATAGCCAAAGCAATCTTAAGAAAAGAAAACAGAGCTGGAGGAATCAGGTTCCCTGACTTCATACTATATTACAAAGCTACAGTCATCAAAAAAGTATGACACTGGCAATAAAATGAAAATATAGATCAATGGAACAGGAGAGAAAGCTCAGAAATAACCATACACACATATATGGCTAATGAATCTACAACAAAGAAGGTTAGACTACACAATGATGAAAAGATGATTTCTTCAACAAATGCTGTTGGGAAAACTGGGCAGCTACATGTAAAAAATCAGTTAGATCACTCTTTAGCATCATGCACAAAAATAAGCTTAACTTGGATTAAAGACCTAAATGTGACACTAGACACTAGAAAACTCCTAGAGGGAAACATAGGCAGAACCTTCTCAGACATAAATTGCAGCAATATACTTTTTGATCTGTCTCCCAGAATAATGTAAATAAAAACAAATAAATAAATGATGCCTACTTAAACTGAAAAGCATTTGCAAGGCAAAGAAAACAAAAACAAAATGAAAAGATAACCCACAGATTGGTAGAAAATATCTGCAAATGTTGTGACCAACAAGGGAATAATCCCCCAAATTTGCAAGCAACACAAGAGGCTTAACATCATCAAAATAAAAAACCCAATAAGAAAATGGGCAGAAGACTTGAGTAAACATTTATCCAAATAAGACATACAGATGACCAAGAAGCACATGAAAGGTCATTCAATATTGCTAGTTATTCAGTTCAGTTCAGCTCAGTTCAGTCACTCAGTCGTGTCCGACTCTCCGCGACCCCATGAATCACAGCACGCCAGGCCACCCTGTCCATCACCAACTCCCGGAGTTCACTCAAACTCATGTCCACAGAGTCGGTGATGCCATCCAGCCATCTCATTCTCCGTCGTCCCCTTCTCCTCCCGCCCTCAAACTTTCCCAGCATCAGAGTCTTTTCCAGTGAGTCAACTCGTCGCATGAGGTGGCCAAGTATTGCAGTTTCAGCTTTAGCATCAGTCCCTCCAATGAACATCCAGGATTGATCTCCTTTAGAATGGACTGGTTGGATATCTTTGCAGTATAAGGGACTCTCAAGAGTCTTCTCCAACACCACAGTTCAAAAGCATCGATTCTTCGGCGATCAGCTTTCTTCACAGTCCGACTCTCACATCCACACATGACCATAGGAAAAACCATAGCCTTGACTAGACAGACCTTGGTTGGCAAAGTAATGTCTCTGCTTTTTAATATACTATCAAGGTTGGTCATAACTTTCCTTCCAAGGAGCAAGCGTCTTTTAATTTCATGGCTGCAATCAGCATCTGCAGTGATTTTGGAGCCCAAAAAAATAAAGTCTGACACTGTTTCCACTGTTTTTCCATCTATTTCCCATGAAGTGATGGGACCAGATGCCATGATCTTTGTTTTCTGAATGTTGCTAGTTATTAGAGAACAGCAAATCAAAACTACAATGAGATAAATCACCTCACATAGGGCAAAATGGCTATCATAAAAACATCCACAAACAATAAATGTTGCAGAGGGTATTGAGAGAAGGGAACCCTCCTATACTGTTTGTGGGAATGTAAATTGGTACAACCACTATGGAGAACAGGATAGAGGTGCCTTAAAAAACTGAAAATAGAGTTACCACATGACTCTTCAACCCCTCTACTGGGCACATACTGGAGAAAAACATGGTCTGAAAGGATACATGCAACCGAATTCCATGGCAACTCTGTTTAAAGTAGTCAAGAAATGGAAGTAACCTAAATGCCCATTGACAGAGGGATGCACAAATATGTGGTACATATACACAATGGAATATTACTCAGCCATTAAAAAGAATGAAATAATACTATTTGCAGCAACATGGATGGACCTAGACATTGCCACGCTGAGTGAAAGAAGTCAGACAGGGAAAGAGAAATATTGTATGATAAAGACATAGACAAATGGACTTATTTATAAAACAGAAACAGTCTCAGAGAATGAACTTATAGTTGCCATGCAAAGAAAAATGGGAGGAAGGCATAGTTAGGGAGTTTAGGGTGGATATGTACACATTGCTATATTTAAAATGGATAATGAACAAGGACCTACCATATAGCACATGGAACTCTGCTCACTGTTATGTGGTAGCCTGGATGGGAGGGGAGTTGTGGGGAGAGTGGATACATGTATATGTATGATGAAGTCCCTTTGCTGTTCATCCAAAACTGTCACAGCATTGTTCATTGCCTCTACTCCAATACAAAGCAAAGTTAAAAAAAGAAAACAAAATAGAAACAGACTCATGGTCAGAAAACACACATATGGTTACCAAGGGGGAAATGAGGTTGGGGAATAAATTAAGATTATGGGATTAACAGATACATGAGTGAGTGAGTGAAGTCACTCAGTCGTGTCCAACTCTTTGCGACCCCATGGACTGTAGCCTACCAGGCTCCTCGGTCCATGGGATTTTCCAGGCAAGAATACTGAAGTGGGTTGCCATTTCCTTCTCTAGGGGATCGTCCTGTCCCAGGGATCAAACCTGGGTCTCCTGCATTGTAGGCAGACACTTTACCATCTGGGCTACCAGGGAAGCCCCAGATACATAGTAGAACATATAAAATAGATAAATTACTATATATCATGGGGAATGATATTCACTATTTTTTAATAACCTATATGCTATATTCCCATATAAAATAAAAATATTTTCTTAAAAAAGAACAATGTGAAGATTATTACACTGATCCACTTAGATGAGTATGGCTCAGATGAAGGGTATGGAAGTTGAGATGGAGAAGAGTGGGTGAATTCAAAAGATGCTTAAGATATAAATGTGTCAACATTTGTCACTGAAACGGATATGGATAGTGAGAGTGATTTTTCATTCCCATCCCAAAGAAAGACAAGGAAAAAGAATGTTCAAACTACCCCACAATTGCACTCATCTCACATGCTAGCAAAGTAATGAGCAAAATTCTCTAAGCTAGGCTTCAACAGAAATTCCAGATGTTCAAGCTGGATTCCAGAAAAATATCTACTTCTGCTTCATTGACTACAATAGAACCTTTGACTGTGTGGATCATGACAAACTATGGAAATTTCTTCAAAAGATGGGAATACCAGACCACCTTGTTTGCCTCCTGAGAAATCTGTATTCTTGTCAAGAAACAACAGATAGAGCTGGAGGTGGAAGAGCGGACTGGTTCCAAATTGGGAAAGGAGTACATCAAGGATGTATATTGTCATTCTCCTTATTTAATGTACATGCAGCATACTTAATATGAAATGCTGGACTGGATGAAGCACAAGCTGGAATCAAGATTTCCAGGAGAAATACTAATACCCTCAAATATTGCCACCCTTATGACAGTAAGTGAAAATGAAATAAAGTGAAAGAGAAGACTGAAAAAGCTGGCTTAAAACTCACCATTCAAAAGATCATGGCCTCTGGTCCCATCACTTCATGGAAAATAGATGGGGAAAGAATGAAAACAGTTTCTTTTCTTGGGCTCAGAAATCACTGTAGATGGTGACTGCAGCCACGAAATTAAAAGACCTTTGGTTCTTAGAAGAAAAGCTATGACAAACCTAGACAGCATATTAAAAAACAGAGACATCACTTTGCTGACAGAAGTCTGTCTAGTCAAAGCTATGGTTTTTCCAGTAGTCATGTATGGATGTGAGAGGTGGACCATAAAGAAAGGTGAGAACCAAGGAATTGATGCTTTTGAACTGTCGTGTTGGAGGAGACTAATGAGAGTCCCTTGGATTGCAAAAGATCAAACGAGTCAATCCTAAAGGAAATCACTTCTGAATATTCATTGGAGGGACTGAGGTTGAAGCTGAAGCTCCAATACTTTGGCCACCTGATGTGAAGAACTGACTCATTGGAAAAGACCCTGATGTTGGGAAAGATTGAAGGCAGAAGGAGAAGGAGACGACAGAGGATCTGATGATTGGATGGCATCACTGGCTTGATGGACATGAGTTTGAGCAAGATCTGGGAGTTGATGATGGACAGGGAACTCTGGTGTGCTGCAGTCCATGGGGTCACAAAAAGTCGGACACAACTGAGCTACTTAATTGAACTGAAGTTTTTATTTCAGTCCTCATAACACCCTGCTTATTTAACTTATATGCAGAGTACATCATGAGGAACGCTGGGCTGGAAGAAGCACAAGCTGGAATCAGGATTGCTGGGAGAAATATCAATAACCTCAGATATGCAGATGACACCACCCTTATGGCAGAAAGTGAAGAGGAACTCAAAAGCCTCCTGATGAAAGTGAAAGAGGAGAGTGAAAAGGTTGGCTTGAAGCTCAACATTCAGAAAACTAAGATCATGGCATCTGGTCCCATTAATTCATGGGAAATAGATGGGGAAACAGTGGAAACAGTGTCAGACTTTATTTTTTTGGGCTCCAAAATCACTGCGGATGCTGATTGCAGCCATGAAATTAAAAGATGCTTACTCCTTGGAAGGAAAGTTATGACCAATCTAGATAGCATATTTAAAAGCAGAGACATTACTTTGCCAACCAAGGTCTGTCTAGTCAAGGCTATGGTTTTTCCTGTGGTCATGTATGGATGTGAGAGTTGGACTGTGAAGAAAGCTGATTGCCGAAGAATTGATGTTTTTGAACTGTGGTGTTGGAGAAGACTCTTGAGAGTCCCTTGGACTGCAAGGAGATCCAACAAGTCCATTCTAAAGGATATCAATCCTGGGTGTTCATTGGAAGGACTGATGCTAAAGCTGAAACTGCAATACTTGGCCACCTCATGCAACGAGTTGACTCACTGGAAAAGACTATGATGCTGGGAGGGATTGGGGGCAGGAGGAGAAGGGGACGACAGAGGATGAGATGGCTGGATGGCATCACCAACTCAATGGAGGTGAGTTTGAGTGAACTCCGGGAGTTGGTGATGGACAGGGTGGCCTGGCGTGCTGTGATTCATGGGGTCTCAAAGAGTCGGACACGACTGAGTGACTGAACTGAACTGAACTGAACAACCCTTTGAAATAGATGCCATTATCTCCATTTTGAAAACACAAAAGTGAAGTTTAGAAGACTTAGCTGAGTTTTCCAAGGTTACAGAATCAGGAAGTGTCAGAATTGGAATTTAAATCTAGTTTTTACACTCTTAATAATGTTTTCATATGGTAAATGTGTATATTGCAGGGGTTTCAAACTGTAACTTATTGGCCAAATTTGGTCTGTTGCTTATTTTTGTAAATTAGCTTCTATTGGTATATAGATATACCCAATGTACTATAATGGCCTATTTTAATTATTATGAGAGAAAGTGACTATATATTTTGCACATAAATTATATACAAAAGAGTTTTACTGAAATAATAGTTTACCAATTCCTGGTCTATAGGTATCAACTTAAATCTTTTTAAGGTGATCCTTGAGGGAAAGCACTAAAAATATGCTCAGGATTTGCATACGTTGGTACTGGGTGCCCTTCCAGTGAACTGCTGAATGCATAATATAGGCTCAGAAATCTTACCTAGCTGGCTTCCTGCAGCATTCACTGTGTTGACTCAAGCATATCTATAAAATCTGTTTATTGTTATCTTTTGTGAGTCAGAACACAGGCCTTATCCCTACCCCTCCCTCTCATAAATGCCTTAAAGCTTGGACTTGGATCCCAACTTAATGGGTTTGATCTCCACCTCCCCACCTCCAGTTTCAAGGTCCACATTTGTGCTAAGTGGGGGAAGAGGCAGATAGTCCTAGGGCCTGCTGTTACCTGATCCAGCTTCCCTTGATCATTTCTAAAGGAGCTGAATAAATGGTGGTTCCTCCCTTTTCCCTACTGTTGCTTCTACTTGGCCTAGCCTGAGATGCAGTCTGTAGGGGCAGCTCCTAAGTGTACAGGCACTTTTTAAGCACCTCCAGTGTTTTATGACCCAGACTTTGCCCCACTGCTTCAGTCTTTGAAACTCCTCCTCCCTGGACCCTGCTCCAGATACTTTAAATTTGAGTGAGAAAAAAAATAATGTGTCAAGACTGCCTGGGGAACAGCACCTGCTTCTAGCCAAGATCACCTCATCACAAGTAAGGATACTAGATGGTGGAACTGCCATCATACCTGTTTCCTTTCTATAGCTGATTCTAATGGGTAGATGTAGTCCTTCCCAAAGAGACATGGAGTTCTCCACAAATTACTCTGCACCCACTCTTTTCTTACACTTTGAATGTTTAAAACCTCTTTTTCTTCTACTCTTAATACCAAGAGTGTGGTTTCTTCACGGAATCCTAGATATGCAAATTTATAGTGTTGAGAGGGTCTATATCTAGTTTAAGGCTCTCAATATACAAATGGAAGGACTTAGGCCCAAAGAAAATAAAGTTCTGTACCAAGGCCACATAGCTGATTACTTCAAAAGCAAGCCAGGGAAGGAACCTGGGTCAGTTGACTCAGGCTAGTGATTTTTCACTACCCCTTCTTTCTAGCAAGAACAAAGATGGCCTTTGCTTTTAAACAAATTCAGACTCCAGTTTCATTCAGAGATTTTGGGACCCATTTTGATATTTTTAGTTCCATTTTTAAAAATTTAATATTTCCAATTCTTCTGGGTCTTCTTAGGTTTTAGGATGCTGATCTATGTTAATCCAAGCTATCCACTAGCTGCCTCCGGTCTCCACAATGAAAAATATGAGTAATATGACTCTGGGAGTTCACTCAAGGAGCTGCTAAAAATAGCAGTGGCAGAGTTAATGTACATTAAAAAAAAATCTAGCAGTGACTGGTGCCAGCAAGCACTCAATAATTATGAAGTCACTTCCCTCGTTGCAAAAGGGTTTTCTGGGTTTCTCCATTAAGTAGCAGAGTGTGGTAGTGTGGTGACTAAGAGACTAGATAGACCTACTACAATTCCCCCCTCTTATTAACGGTGTGACTTTGAACGATTACTTTCCCTCTCAGAGTCTGCTTTTCTTCAGTTGTAAAATATGAATTAGCATATTTGTTTCACAGAATAATTGTGAAACTTAAATGAGAATGTTATGTAAAGTAGTTAACATAGGGAGTAGCATGTAGAAAGCTCTTTGTTCTATTACCAGTTTTATTTTTCTCCATTACCAAGCAACCATGGTCTCAGAATAATAGTAGGGCTGATAACTGTGCTTCACAACAAGAGAAAGTGTTGGGGATGGGGGCTCTTCTCACATCTCATAAACTTTGCAGTGGGCCCTATTTCTTAAAGAAGGGTATTGGTATCTTTCTGTGAGTTTTCACTAGCTTCACTGACAGAGTATTTCCTCCTCCGTCTATGCAAATAGTAATCAGCAAGCTGAGATAACAGAAGTGAAACCTATCCTCTTGTAATTCCTCCGGAGATCCTAACCGGGATTTGGAAAACACCCGGATATGGTTAAAGAACCATACCGGGTTTTGTACCAAACCAGTTCCGGAACAAGACATTCCAGTAGATTAGTTTCTGGAAAAGAGGGCAACCAGAACTGCCCCAGCCTCCATTCACTCCTCCCCAGTAACACCAGCCAATTGGAGCCCTGGACTTTGTTTATGAGAAAGGCCTTGTAACCCAGGATACTAACTGAGCAGCGCTGGGAGACTCATGCTGAGGTCTGCAGTTTAGCCTCAGTAGACCGCTGACATGAATATGGAAGGGTTTTCTCCAGCAAAGGTAAGCTTCTCCAGCCCCTTTCTAAACCCTACCTCCTTTTCTTTGAAACAAAAACAAAACTTTTATTCAGCTTGGTTTAGAGAAATCCTGGGCCCACAGGGAGAGAAAGTCAGTGGCTGAGAAGAAGGAAGCATGGCTGAATGTGCAGGAAAGTTAAAATGTAAAATATGCTCTTTTTGTTCCTCTCATCAAAATGGCCAAGGACATACTGGCTCAGCTGTTTCAGAGATGATCCTGGAATTGTAGAGAGTAGTTAATTTTCCTGTTAAAATAGTATGCTCATTTCTTGGTCTCAGTTTATGGGGTTTATTGAGGTGATGGAACACTTAAAAACAACTACTTACTTTCATACTTTGAGATCCAGATTGGCACAGAGCAAGGCAATAAATGATAGCTGAACTAAGTTATCAGCTTAAAATCTAAATTGTTTCTCACACTTAGTGCCTAAGTAGAAGAAATGTTTTAGAAAATATGAATTCAAATTCTGGCCTTGCCAGTAACTGGCTACTTGGCTTTAAGCAAACCCCTTTATCTCTCTGATCTCCATTTTCTCTATGCCATGTCAAGGGGTTGAAAAAGTATAATTTCTAGAAGTTTTTATGGATGTATGAATCCATTAATGCATTCAGACTTTTACTAATCATTTATTGTATTCTAAGCCCTTTGAAAGGGGCTCATACATCCATTATTTTGTTTGATCCTCAAAACAATCTTGTGAAATATAATCCACAATTTTGGATGAGAAAACTGAGACAAAATAGATGAAGTTGACTTGTTGAAAGGTACATAGCTATTATAGGCAAGAAAGAATTTCAACCCAGGTCTTATAGTTTCATATCAGTATACTTTCTATTATACCACAACTAGGGTATGAGGAAATAAAGAAATGCCCCTAATATAAATGCACATATGTAGTGAAATCATATTGTCCCAGGAAAAGCACCATGATGATATACATGATTGTCAGGCTAAAGGACCTTAAGTTCTAGTACTAGCTCTTAGTACTTCAAATGAGTCTCTCCCTCTGGGCCTCAATTTCCCCACTTCTGACATAGTAGAATACAATGATAATGATTAAAAATATTATAAATTGTACTTGTGCTATATGGAATCTTTTGAGGCTCTCAACACTCTCTTGATTTTCCCTTCTAGTAAAAAAAGCCCCATACTGCCTAAAGGTGAGAAAATCCCTTACTTTGAGTCACAAGGTGAAGAAAAAGCCACAAAAACATTAAGAAAGTGGAAGACCAAAAGGTCAATCTTGATAGAGGGTTCTATTAGTAAGACTGCTGAAATTGGAGACAAAACCTCAAGGATAGCTCAGCATTTTTGTGTTCAGTTGAGTGATACTTTGTCCAGGATAAGCTTGTCCAGGCCAGTCTACTCCAACTCAGAGAGAAAAAAACATTATCACATTAAAGGAACAACTTGAAAATTCTAGGAAAAACAGTGATGCAAATTGTGGATAAAGGGGACCAGGCCCAGGTAACATTGGGATGACAGGAAAGTAAGGTTTGTCTAGCCTCAGTGTGTATTAACTAAATTATGTCTAATTCAAAGTATCCCAGCAATTCTTTCTCTTTCACCTCCCCTTCCTTTTAGCACCTCTTCCTTCTGTCCTCCTTTTTTACTTTCCTCCAGGATTCTTCCTCATATTATTTCATTTTCCCTTTCCCCTCTTACCTTTCTTTTTTATTTTTTCTCCTCAGTCTGACCTTTCTATAAGATCTCCTCCTGTGTGCTCAGCTGATAAAAAATAGCCCTCCCCAAATAAATAATTTATGTAGGTCTTCTAAATCCTTCATCTCAGTTGATTTTCATAGCAAACTAATCAGGAGGCCAAACCAGAGATTATCTCCATTTAAGAGATGAGAAAACTCAGGTTCAAGAAACTAAGTGACTTGTTCCATGTTATACAACTAGTAAATGATAATTCCAGAATTAGAATCTTTTTTTTCTGAGTCTAGAGTCTTTCAATTTTACTATGAAATATCCAAACGATTCTAAAAGAATGTTATGTGTTCTCCCTTTCTTTTGTTTTATAATAATAAACCTAATTTAAAAACAACAATAGTAATAGCAACAACAAATGCATCTTTGAGAATAAAATAGGAAGTTAGTGACTAGAAGAAATGAGAAATTATAGTTATCAGATACCTACTAAGTCCCTACGCTATTTCTTTCAAACACATTTGAAAACAGTACTCAAACCTGAGTTTATCTGGTTCAAAAGTTCTGTTTCTTTTCATTATATCATTTTGCTTCCAAAGAAACTAATCTCAGCCATATACATGTACCTGTATGCTTACAATGTGCTACTGTATATAAGAACTTATGAATGTGTTTGTGTTATGGATATCCATAAAATGTTAAAGCTTTGTGAGCCTGGCAATTTTCATTTCTAAACCTATTTCTTTATCTGTAATAATCATAGCCACTAATGCCTTTCAGTCTTTTACTGGTACACTTAAATATTTATTTGTGTTCTATTCACTTACAGATCTTATTTCATTTAATCCTCACAACTACCCTGAGAAGTAATAAATAATATTAATTCCATTTCAAAGATGAAAGCACAAGGACCAGAGAAGTGAAACAGTTTATCAAGTCTCACAGCTAGCAAAAGTGAAGCCAGGGTTTGTTTAGGTAGTCTGATTCCAAAGCCTGTGTCCTCAATGTAAAATATATCTGCAGGGCTCCCATCAAATTATCTTTCAACAGATACACAAAGACTTCTAAGATACTACATCCACTCTCAAGGAATTTATAGTCCAAGCTGGTAAATGAAGACAGTTCATGAGGCAGCTTATGAGACAAAAGTAATAATACAAAATCTGACTTCATGCAATTTTATGCTATTTAGAGTAAGTAGTTCTTCAGAGGATAGTGATATGAAGAGGTTACAGGGGGCCTTCTGGAGCAGATATGATTTAAGTTAGCCCTTAGAGTTGAAATATACGATGTGTGGGAGACGGTAAAGATAAATTAACAAACTCTCGTCAGAAGGGAGAAGGGAGAGGAAGGAAACCAACAGTTATAGTTTGTTATATTCTAAACACTAATTGTCCTGGGACCTTTTCATGTAAGCTTTCTTTTTTTTTAAATTTATTTATTTTAATTGGAGGCTAATCACTTTACATTATTGTATTGGTTTTGCCTTCTCCAAAGCTTATAGTATTAGATATATATATATTAGATATAAATAAGAACATAGGTTCAGAGTGCTTAAGTATTACCCAAGTCTACATAATTGGTCAGCAGGAAAGCCAGGTTTTAGAATCCAAGGCAGTGTGCTTAGTCACTTCAGTCATGTCCGACTCCCTGCAACCCCATGGACCATGGCCCGCCAGGCTCCTCTCTCCTCTGTCTATGGGATTCTCCAGGCAAGGCAGGTTCTTCCCCATATCAAGGGCTTCTTCCAAATGTCATATGAAAACTGTGGGTTACACACTTGGGCCACTGCTTTGTGTGGAAGAGTTTGAGAATTTTTAGAGAGGTCCATAGTTCTATTTATCAATCAGGGTAAATATTTGGGCATTTCCTACCCACATGTGAGTCTGTGCATAATTTTTACTTTCTGTTTTCAATTAAAGTACCTAATATCATGTGGTTAGATTGAGGATTGAGTGAAATAATTTATGTAAAAACTGAGCATCATGTTTACTGTATAGTAATTTCTCCATGAATGATAGTTACCATCATTATTATCATCATCATCATGAATGATACTTATTAGATGTATCTTTGCCTATATAAATATATATGTCTCTCTCTGGAAGTGATCATAACTACATATGATTGCTTATTTCAGAGTATATGGAGTATTCTCAGATATGACAATAGCTATAAACACATACAAGCATACCTTGGAGATATTACAGGTTCAGTTCCAGACTTCTACAGTAAAGTTCATGTTGTAATAAATCTTCACATTTTTAAAATTTTCTAGTGCATATAAAATTATGTTTATGCTATACTGTAGTCAATTAAGTGTATAATAGCATTATGTCTTTTAAAATGTACGTATATCAATTTTAAAATATTATTGCTAAAAAGTGCTAAACATCACCTGACAATGCAGAACTTCCACAAACCTTCAGTTTGTAAAAAACATAATGTCTCTGAAGTGAATTAAAGTGAAGCATAATAAAGCAAGATATGTCTGCAAACGTTCTCTGTGAATGTGCAAATATATTTTGTGAAAGAAAAGCAGTATAGCATGGTAATTAACATGAAACTAATATAATATTGTCAATCGCTTATACTTCAGAAAAAGAAAAACATAAACACTGAACCCATACTCCGTTTACCACACAAGCCAACTCTGCTGATTGTTAACTATGGGAACTTTGACAAATTACCTCATATCTCTGTTTTATAGTTCCTCCTTCTAATAATATGGGGACAATAAAGATATTTGCTTCATAATACTGCTGTGAGGATTGAACGATTTAATCTGTAAAACATTTTGAACAATGTCTGACATATACACACATTATAAATATTGACTGTTATTGTTTTTAATTGAAGTATAATTGATTTTCAATATTGTGTTAATTTCTGGTATATACCAAAGTTATTCAGAAATATATATATTCTTTTCCAGATTTTTTCCATTATAGGTTATTATTATTATCATTATGACAGTGACTAAGGCTCTATGTGACACTGTGAAATGAATGTTGATGCAAGTATGTGCATCTCTACTTTTAGATAAGACTGCATGTGTCTATGTATATGCAAGTGTATGTATATTTATGTATATGTTATGTTGTTTGTGTTCCTTGGATTGATTATAGCTGTGTATGGTATGACTGAGTGCTACATATCAGCCCCAAGAAGTCTAACTGCCTTGTTGATGTATCAAAATGAAAGACTAGAGGTTTAGTTCTAACTCTGAGTCAAGATTGAACACATGAAATGGATTTGTGCATTGCAAAAAACCAGCACAGAACATTTCTTCTGATAAATGTGCTAAGTTCACAGCTCAGTGTATTTTCATAGACTGAACACATCCATGTAATCAATAGTTAAACTGAGAAAAAGAACATTACCTAAAAGCCTTCCTTTTCTTCCCTACCAGCCAGTGAACCCTACCTCAAGGGCAAACATTTTCCTAGCTTCTAACAGCATAGATTAGCTTTGCCTATTTTGTACTTTACATAAATGAAATCATACAATATGTACTTTTGTGTCTGGTTTCTTTCTGCAATATTATATTTGTGAGAGGCATCTATGTTTTCATGCACAGTGTTAGTTTGCTTATTACTATTGCTATATAGCATTTCATTATATAAATAAAATACAATTTACTCATCCATTATAGTGTCATGGGCATGTTGGCTGTTTCCAGTTTACATCTATGAACACTATAGCAAATGTTTTTTGCTGAATTCTCATTTGTTTTTAAACACAGTTTATAGGGGATGGAAAATGACAATGCTGAAAATAGAGACACAGGGAGAATTAGTGACTTCACTTGGGTAGAGTGAGTAACAGTGACTCAATTAGGCTACTGATGCTTGTTTCCTAATTTGAGGGCCAGAGTATCCTCTTCTTTCTACACTGCTGAAGAAAATGAACTCATATTTCTCTACTGAAGAAAGTGATACCACAAAAAAGTCAGTACAAGTAACTTTTTCATTTTACCCTCCAACGTCCAATGTGTAGAGATCCTTGAACACTTGTTGAAAGGAATCAGGTAAGGCAGGGATTCTAGGCTAGTCAGTTTTTATGTTCTCAGTCACTCAGTCTAGTTATTGCCTCTTTACTTTTCCAGACACGTTCAAAGTCCCTTTGTTCTCTTTCTTCCTTACCAGAAGTTATTCATTTGCCTGTTTCCCAGAGTAACGTGGGCCATGGAATCAGGCCATCTCCTCTGGGCTCTGCTGTTCATGCAACCTCTGTGGCCCCAACTGACTGATGGGACTACTAGAGTCTACTACCTGGGGATCCAGGATGTGCGGTGGAACTATGCTCCTAAGGGAAGGAATATCATCACGAACCAGCCTCTGGAAAGTGACATGTAGGTTTAATCTCTTATGGAATTAGAGATGGAGTTAGGGAGGGGCACCCTTGAAGTCAGTAGGTAGCTCTTGAGGACCTTTTCTCAGGGTGTGGTTGCAGTCAGCTCCAGATCTCTCTGTGCCATAATCCCAGTGGTACATTTCCTGAGAAACAACTAATTGACTCAGGAGCCAGCATCTCATATGGAGTCTGCTTTTCCATGCTGAGATGCCTCAGCATTTTTAGGGTCTTAAAGGTCATTCCGTATTGCCTTGATTCTAAGGTGATATCCACAATGCTGTTTTAATAATAGGTGTTTAGCTTTTAAACAGGAAAGAAACATGAAATATATACAGTGTTTGTAAGATGTGTGTGGTGTATGTATGCTTCAGATAGTTCAATGGAACCATACTGATTTAAGATATGTGAAAAAATAAGATCAGCCTTAGAATCAAGGAAAGAACAGTAATAGCTATCACTTATAGAACACTTTGTGACAGGCACCATATTAGAAATTTATATATTTCATCTCACCTAATTCTTATAGAAACTAGGAAGTGAATATGAATATTCTCATCTTATAGATGAGAAAACTGAGGCTCAGGGAAATCAAATGACTTCCCCAAGTCCAACAGTAAATGGAAAAGTTAATGTGGATACAAAGTTGGTACTCCTCTCACCATTCAGCCTCTCACAGATCTTACAGGAATAAACTTTCTTGATCTTAGAGCTCTGCACACATTCCACAAATATCAGCTGAAAAAAATTAATGTGTTAAAAAATCTTTTGTGATCATGAATCATGTTGTCTCTCCAAAGCATCAGAGTTTTCCAAAGTTGACTGTAACATCTCAGAGTTCTCTAGGAAGAATTAGAGTAAGAAAAAGTCATCCGTTTTTTTTTTTTTTATAAACCATCTTTCTAATTATCTAGTTTTGGAGTCACAGAATCTGTATTAAAAGTATCCTTGAGGGATAACTTTTTATCCCCCATTTGCAATAAGTTGAAGTAATAGATAACATTGTTTTGTTTTGTTTTTTTACTATTTTCCAAGTATTTTTCTAAACTATGTATTTTAATTACTTTAGTCACCAGTAAGAGCTGGTACCATGATTGCCTCCATCTTACAGATGGAGAAATTATACTCAGAGAAGTTAAGTAAACTGTTAAAAGTCCTACATATTTGGAAATGGCATTGCTTGCATGCTAAGTCACTTCAGTAGTGTCTGACTCTTTGTGATCCTATGGACTGTAGCCTACCAGGCTCCTCTGTTCTTGGGGATTCTCCAGGCAAGAATATGGGAGTGGGTTGCATGCCCTTCTCCAGGGGAAATGGCAACATTGGCATTTAATTGAAACTTCTTGGCTCCAGAATTTATGATCTTAACCATTATGCTGTAAGGTTTCCCATATATAGCAGGACAACACTAAGTCAAGCCAACTGGATAGGAAGTTGAGCACTTAAAAAGGGTCAGTTCATAATTGGTTGCCTCCCCACTACTATATATTAGGCTTTAGTGAGTCAATCTGCCTATTGTATAAGTTGTGTGCATGAGTGGTAAGTTGCTTCAGTCACGTCTGACTCTTTGTGACCCTATGGATTGTAATCTGCCAGGCCCCTCTGTCCATGGGATTCTCCAGGCAAGAATACTGGAGTGTGTTGCCATGCTCTCTTAAAGGGGATCTTCTCAACCCTGGATCAAACCCGCATCTCTTATGTCTCCTGTATTGGCAGGCAGGTTCTTTACCACTATCCCACCTGAGGAGCCCATTTTGTAGATTAAAAGTGCATATCAGCAAATTCATACTTCTCATTGTCTAAAAATCCAGTCCTAGCCTAAGGCTTTCATATTTTGATCAGTACAATCCCATTTCTTGCCCTAAACAAAAATGGTCACTTTTTGGTCAGCTTCCTCTAGAAGAAAGGCAAAAATGTGAATCTCTCTTTCCTTCCTTACCAGAATAGCTGCTAGCTTCTTGAAGTCTGACAAGAACCGAATAGGGAACAGCTACAAGAAGACCATCTACAAGGAATACAAGGATGGCTCATACTTAGATGAAATGGTTAAGCCAGCCTGGTTGGGCTTCCTGGGGCCAGTGTTGAGGGCTGAGGTGGGAGATGTCATCCTTATCCACTTGAAGAATTTTGCCACTCGTCCCTATACCATCCATCCCCATGGTGTTTTCTATGAAAAGGACTCAGAAGGTAAAATATCCCATCCTTTCTTTCTCCTACCTGCAACAAACATCCCTTTTTCTTTACTGTATTCTGAGAGAGAGAGAAGCTGGGAATGAAGATAGTCTTTTTTGAAATGAGGTGGCAGTTACTCTCCCCAGAGAAAATATGGGTACCATTATCAGCTCTGCTATTCATACACTGTGTAACTTTGGGCAAGTCACTGCCCCTCTCTAAACCACAATTGTTCATTAAAAATGTAGAGATTTACCTTTTTATCACAAAAAAATTGCTTGAATGGAATTCCCATAAAATATTTGACTGTTTTGGAAATATAGGATTGTTCTGTGAATTTTCTTAAGAGAAAGATGGTTACTCATCCGTAGCTCCCACTATCCCAGGCCCAACGGTTTATAATACTGACACACCAGTGAGTGAGGGATAGAGAAGTCAGAAGGTCCTAACTTGATTGTTAACTCCCTGTATCACCTTGGGCAAGTTATTTTCCCTCTGTTTTCTCTTTCATAAGTAGACCAGCTGATAACTGAGCTGCCTTCAGACTGAAATTCTGTGGTTGTCTGCTTTTTGTTTTCCAAAGTGAGTGCTCAGAGGAAGGGAATTTTATTCTCTCTTGCCTCCATGTCATTGGCTTTGCATTGGAGCATTATTAGGTTAAGCTGAATAGTACTTTCAACGGCCTTATCTCCTTCCTTAAGGGCTGCTACCTTTTTAACCTGCTGTTGATTTGAAGTCTAGGGTTCTTGACTAGATATTACCTGAATCTGGCCTTCCTCAGGTTGTGAGGAATACTGTGCTGAACTTTAGAACTCTACCTTCCACAAAACTGAAACTAAATATCTCATATGTCAACACTCTCCTGATTTCTTTATCTGCTAGGTCTCTCTCACCCTGGGACTGAGCATGTGCAATTTCATTTTTTAGGTTCCTTGTATCCAGATGGTTCCTCTGGTTGGCTGAAAGCTGATGATTCTGTACCCCCAGGAGGCAGCCACATCTACAACTGGACCATTCCAGAAGGCCATGCACCCACTGATGCTGACCCAGCATGCCTCACCTGGGTCTACCATTCTCATGTGGATGCTCCACGAGATATTGCTACTGGTCTCATTGGACCCCTTATAACCTGTAAAAGAGGTATAAGCCTCAAGTGTGAGCTGAAGATACAATTTGGGATATCTAGAGGGAACCATGATATAATTGAATCACCTACATATTGAACAACAGCCTGGAGAGCATTAATTTAACACCCCCATTTATTAGCAGAAGTAAACTTTACCAGACTCCCTTTTCACTATTTTTTTCTATTTAATTATTAAAAAAATATTTTTAAAAATACTTTGCTACTTTTTGTCTTATTTCATTAAAAAAACCTCAAATTAGTAATGATGAAAATCAAGTTACATAAGAATAAATGTGTATTAACAGTTTTTTTGGATAGGATTGAAAATGTAGCCATCAGAATTTGGGAAGGATTGTAAGTTTGGCTGGAAATGTGGTATCTTTAAGGTATAATCAGTCCTGAAGACCTATGTGTTGTGGTCAGATTAAGGCCCTGAGTTGAAGACATAGGCAGGGATGTGGAAGGGAATTATTCTAGATTCTAGGTACTTCACCTTCAAGTCCTAGGCTCTACTGAATTGGTGACTTTAAGGAATTTGGAAATAGAAATTAGCAGCAGAAGGTTCTATCTACTTTTTTGTTGCTGATGGACTCTTAAGGCTCTACTCTTTCTATTCTTACTTGTGAGCACCCCTTACAGCTTACTGTTGCTAATGAAAGAAGGTTCTTAAAGGCTATTTTCTTACTTTCAATAGGAACCCTGAATGGGAGCTTCCCTCCTCGGCGGCAGGATGTGGACAATGATTTCTTCCTCCTTTTTAGTGTGATAGATGAGAACCTTAGCTGGCATATCGATGAGAACATTGCCACTTACTGCTCAGACCCTGCCTCAGTGGACAAAGAAGATGAGGACTTTCAGGAGAGCAATAGGATGCACGGTGAGCTGGGAGTAATTGACCACATTTAACAGTGAACACTGATTGAGGTTCTCCCCTGGGCCTAGTATTTGGTGAATATTTTCACATACCTGGTTCTTTTTAATCCTCACGAGGACCATGGGTAGTAGGTGGCTTTTCCCTGTTTCACTCATGAGTAAACCAAGGCTCTAGTATTACACAGAAAATAAATGGCACAGCTAAATTTCCAACTCTAATCTCTCTGACCACATAGACTATGCTCTTGCCATTAGGTACCTTGCCTTCTAACGTGGAACAGCCCAGGGTTGTTGATTCCAAAGTCTATGCTTAGTCACTGGCTAGGGTTGCCCAATGATATAACTAGTTAACATTTCTTTGTTCTAAAAAGGATGCAAACTGGAAAAATTACAGGTTGTGTAGAGAAAAGAAATGAGTTCCCATAAGGGTATTCAGTTCAGTTCAGTCGCTCAGTCATGTCCGACTCTTTGTTACCCCATGAATCGCAGCATGCCAGTCCTCCTTGTCCATCACCAACTCCCGGAGTCTACCCAAACCCATGTCCATTGAGTTGGTGATGCCATCCAACCATCTCATCCTCTGTCATCCCCTTCTCCTCCTGCCCTCAATCTTTCCCAGCATCAGGGTCTTTTCAAATGACTCAGCTCTTCGCATCAGGTGGCCAAAGTATTAGAGTTTCAGATTCAACATCAGTCCTTCCAATGAACACCTAGGACTGATCTCCTTTAGGATGGACTGGTTAGATCTCCTTGCAGTCCAAGGGACTCTCGAGAGTCTTCTCCAACACCACAACCATCTTAATTAAATTTAAAACAAACAAAAGGCACAGAAATCCTAAGGCATGGACAGAAAATGGATTTTAGAAATGAAAAGAAGTTGATTTTGCTTTTGTTTAATTATAGGAGTGATTTACATAGTGACAGAAGTAGGCTCAAAACCAGAGTCCCAAAGGGAAGTGAAAACTCAAGGGGAATATGTGAAAGATGGTTTGGACAGTTCAAATTTCTCTTGAGTTTTATACCAATTGCTTGTAATGACAATTAGTTAGTTAACTTGACAATTTCCCTGTGGAAATTTCAGAAGGAAAATGGCCTAGAAGGAAATAAGGTTTATAAAATAAAGCTCCATTTCTTAGAAAGCTTCCTCAGATTGCTGGGTTCGAATCCTGGCTCTACCACTTAACACCTCTGTGGTCTTGGGAGAGAAGTATTAACAACTTTACCTCTCTGAGCCTAGAAATCCACATTTTTTTCCCATACCAGTGAATTCTGCCTATTTCCCAGGACTGTGAGATTTATATGAGATAATGCATATGGTCAGCACAGTGTACTCTTCGAAACCTCACCTAAGTTTTGTCAGATGGTAAGGCTTCTCTCATTGGGCTATCATTTCCTAACTCTGATATTTTCTTTGTGTTTTATTTTGCAGCAATAAATGGCTTTGTATTTGGAAACTTGCCAGATCTAAGTATGTGTACACAGAAACGTGTGGCCTGGCACTTGTTTGGCATGGGCAATGAGGTAGATGTCCACACAGTTTTCTTCCATGGACAGATGCTGACCATCCGAGGTCATAGAACTGATGTGGCTCATATCTTTCCAGCCACTTTTGTGAGTGCTGAGATGGTGCCCCAGGAACCTGGCACCTGGTTAATCAGCTGCCAAGTGAATAGTCATTTGCAAGGTAAGATCCAACATCTCCGATCCTTTAGATATAGGAGGTAGGTGTCACTGATGGTTATCAGGAGCCTGGGTTTCTGATCTGGAGCCATAAGATTGGTCTTTCAGGTGAGATAACTAGATGTAAATGACAAAACATTAGAATTCTGTGATTCCAGGTTCCTTCCTGGCTCAGTCATTAAATTGCAGGTTGATCTTGGGCATGCTCTCTGGGTTTTATCTTCCCCATCTCTAACATAAGATGGTATAGGAATGGAAGAGTGAACCTTTGATAAGTCATGTCATAATTTTTGAGTCTATGTTTCCTCATCTGAGGATTGCAATAATAATTCCCACCTTATAAAGTTGTAAAGAATTTTCAGAGAGATAATGGGATTTTGAAGCTTAGAGATGGGGGAATGATGAGATCAAGACTGGATACAAGAAAAGAAAATGAGCACTCAAATGTGCAGTTGGAAGACAGGCACTTAAATCTTAATTCTACCTCTGACTAGCTATGTAATCTTGGGCAAGTTATGTAACCTCTCTGATCCTTAGAAAGAAAACTTCATTTGCAAAAGGAGACATTAAGTCTGTTTCACAGGCTAGTTATGAGGACTGAATGAAATAACTAAAATATGTAAATCACCCAGTAAAGGATCTGGCAGATAGTACACATTCAATAAAAATGAATATCCTTATCTTCTCTTTCTTCATGGCTCAGATTTCTGATTTCAAATTTCAGATCTCCTTGGGATGTTGTGAGACTCAAATGAGATAATGTACCTGAATGACCTCTATACACAGCCAAGCAAATATAACACAGTATCATCCATTATGCTTCAATCTAACAACTCCACATTTGGAAACACTACTTAGAATCTACACTTTCCTGACAGTCCCAAGTGTGAAGCTTCATCTTCATATGTAGATGTTCCTTTACTTTGGAAGCTTCCCATTTTACAAATAACACTCTTCTTTTTAAAATTTGATGCTCCCATGGGCCTAGTGTAGTATATTTCTCTGTTCTCCCCATTTACAAATCAGAGGTTAAGCTCAGAGCTAGGAAGTGACTTGCCTAAATTCCTATAGATAGTAATAACGCTTGGACTTGGAATTCAGGTATTTTGACTTCAAGTTCTGTGATGTTGCTACAGTGTAAGCATTTTGCAGAGGCTAGAATAAAGGTCTGATAAATGAGTTAGTAGTGGTGAGCATGTGGGTGATACCTGAATTCCCACTTGCACTCCCTGTCTCCCAGTCAGGCTCTTTAGGAATGAGAGAAAGTAGCTCATTTGGAGGGAGGGGTAAAGAGCCTAGCGAAGGGTGAAAGCAGGAAACAATTGTAAAAGGAGGAAGATGAGTCATCTGGGTAAAAGATATATTGAGTAGAATGGAGCCAGCCCTGATGTTTTTCCTCCAGATGGCATGCAAGCACTCTACAAGGTCAAGTCTTGCTCCATGGCACCTCCCGTGAACTTACTCACAGGCAAAGTCCGGCAGTACTTCATTGAGGCCCACGAGATTCAATGGGACTATGGCCCTATGGGGCATGATGGGAGCACAGGAAAGAATTTGAGGGAGCCAGGCAGGTAAGAAGTAATGTGTTTCCTCTCTCTACTCCTTAGTCAACCCACAAACACCTATTACTCCCTCTCAGAAATCTCTCACGTCACTTGGGGATCACAATCATTGTCTGGAGTTAATGGCACAACTATTAATCAAATTCTCCTGACCCTGCAGGAGTGCCTGCTCTTGGAGAGTTATAAAGCTTTTTGGATGGTCATGTCATATTCCCAGCCAAGGGCCCAAGCAGAAAAGAAGGCCAAGATGGGGTCATGTCATTTAAAATGACATTTCTCCAATTTTAATTTACCAATTATTTATCATGTTGCTCCTTTCTTTCTTTACCATGGTCTGAAGGACACATTTAAGCTGAAGTGTAAAATGTACTCTGAAAGGTAAAAGAAGTGGAGAAGAAACATGCCTTATGGTCATTCTATGTCCCTCCTTTTTGAGGAATTTCTCCAAATTTTCATGCTTCATCCATGACTCAGATATGGGCAAGATAGAGTAGAAGGTTGGTGCCCTAATCAGTTGCTGGGCCTTAAGTTACACTGACTCACTGGGCTATCAGTGATTCCACGTCTTTTTAAAAGATGCACTTGATAGATGACTAAGAGAGTTTGTGGAAAATACTATACAACACCAAATCATGTTTATTCTCCAGTAGGAAATAACAGAATCAATCTGCAGAACATATAGGAAAGTAGGCACTTGGGTGTCAGCATGGCTTCTAAGAATCTACAATTAGTCTTTCTAAGTTACTGCACTTTCATTTTTAAATGAAAAATATTAAGGGGAGAAAGGATTTAGAGTACTTGAGGATGATTAAGGACAGATGTAAGACTATGTAACTCTGGATAATAGAACTGATCCAAGCATCTAGAACTTACAAGCAAGAAGATTTCAGCCTACTATAAAGAACTCCAATCATAAAACTATCCAACAGTAAGAGGAATTATTTTCTCTGAAAATGAGTTCCCTGATCTTGGAAAGGCTGAAGCAGAAGCTATGTATCATTAATTTGTGTTTTGCCAGAGGAGATACCTTCACTAGATGGGAGTTAACCTAGATGATCTCTGAGGACCTTCCTAAACTTGATAAGAACAAGTGTGCAAAGGGGGTCTATTTGATATATGGCTAGATAATTTGATATTTGTCTCCTTATATGCCAGTGGCTCAGATAAATTCTTCCAGAAGAGCTCCATCCGAATTGGGGGCACTTACTGGAAAGTTCGATATGAAGCCTTTCAAGATGAGACATTCCAGGAAAAGGTGCAGCTGGAGGAAGATAAGCATCTTGGAATTCTGGGTGAGGAATCCTTAATTTATGAATTTAATTGACTAGAGCCAGAGAATTGGGCAGGGCTTAAAAACTGGAGTCTGGAGGCCACTCAGAAGCATGCTCTAGATCAACATTTCTCAGAATGAGTTCCAAGAGAGTAGTGTTTTGTGGAAAAGGGTTATGGGTCTGAAAACGTCTGCAAAACACTAAGTTAAACATAGTAAAATAGTATTCTTTGGTGCAGGGCTTCCCAGAGCTGTGGATTTATTTTTGTTCATCATGAATCTCCATTATGGGAGTAACATATACATCATTTCTTATATATACTTGACTACTGAAACCTTTATTTTTTCACATTGAACATCTTCTGATAGCAGTACTGTACAGATCATACTTTTAAATATTATTCTCTAGGTATATTTCTGAGGGTCTATTTAAGGCATTAAGACTTTTCAGGATCTTGGAAATATGGGACCAGGAGCAAATGGCATGACATGTAGACATGGTTGCTATGGTGAGGGATGCAGAACAAAGCTTAGGGCCTGACCTAAAGAGGGTATCTAAAAGGCCTAAAGCACAGTATAGTACTGAAATAGTATAGGAAGTTTCGTTGTGGCTTACTCACCTAGTAGAGCAACAAGATAGATTAGATGGGATAAAACTTTGAAAATGAAATAATATAATAATATAATAGACCATATTCTGGGGTTAGTTATTTACCAATTGATTTTCGGAGATCTGATAATGGATAACTGGTGTTTAATTAGCTGGATAGGGAGATAATAAGGAGCAGAAACACACCTTAGTTCGGAAAAGAGGGTGTGTGGTGAGTAGAAAAGAGGTATAATTAGCTGGTGTTCAATACAGGTCCCCAGACTTATTTTTTCCTTCAATATTTTATTGTGGCAAAATGTGATTAACATAAAATTTACCATCTTAATCACTTTAAAGTATGTAGTTCAATGGTATGAAGTACATTCATAACATTGCATAGACATCACCACGATCCACTTCCATACTCTTTCCATCTTGTAAAACTGAAACACTATTAGTTCAGTTTAGTTCGGTTCAGTCGCTCAGTCATGTCTGACTCTCCGCGACCCCATGAATCACAGCACGCCAGGCCTCCCTGTCCATCACCAACTCCCGGAGTTCACTCAAACTCATGTCCACAGAGTCGGTGATGCTATTTAGCCATCTCATTCTCGGTCGTCCCCTTCTCCTCCCGCCCCCAACCCTTCCCAGCATCAGAGTCTTTTCCAGTGAGTCAACTCGTCGCATGAGGTGGCCAAAGTACTGCAGTTTCAGCTTTAGCATCAGTCCTTCCAATGAACAGCCAGGATTGAGCTCCTTTAGAATGGACTGGTTGGATCTCCTTGTAGTATAAGGGACTCTCAAGAGTCTTCTCCAACACCACAGTTCAAAAGCATCAATTCTTCGGCGATCAGCTTTCTTCAGAGTCCAACTCTCACATCCATACATGACCACGGGAAAAACCATAGCCTTGACTAGACAGACCTTTGTTGGCAAAGTAATGTCTCTGCTTTTTAATATACTATCAAGGTTGGTCATAACTTTCCTTCCAAGGAGTAAGCGTCCTTTAATTTCCTGGCTGCAGTCAGCATCTGCAGTGATTTTGGAGTCCAAAAAAATAAAGTCTGACACTGTTTCCACTGTTTCTCCATCTATTTCCCATGAAGTGATGAGACCAGATGCCATGATCTTTGTTTTCTGAATGTTGAGCTTCAAGCCAACCTTTTCACTCTCCTCTTTCACTTTCATCAAGAGGATTTTTAGTTCCTCTTCACTTTCTGCCATAAGGGCAGTGTCATCTGCATATCTGAGGTTATTGATATTTCTCCCAGCAATCTTGATTCCAGCTTGTGCTTCTTCTAGCCCAGCGTTCCTCATGATGTACTCTGCATATAAGTTAAATAAGCAGGGTGACAATATACAGTCTTGACGTACTCCTTTTCCTATTTGGAACCAGTCCGTTGTTCCATGTCCAGTTCTAACTGTTGCTTCCTGACCTGCATACAGGTTTCTCAAGAGGCAGGTCAGGTGGTCTGGGATTCCCATGTCTTTCAGAATTTTCCACAGTTTATTGTGATCCACACAGTCAAAGGCTTTAGCATAGTCAATGAAGCAGAAATAGATGTTTTTCTGGAACTCTCTTGCTTTCTTCATGATCCAGCGGATGTTGGCAATTTGATCTCTGGTGCCTCTGCCTTTTCTAAAACCAGCTTGAACATCTGGGAGTTCACGGTTCACATATTGCTGAAGCCTGGCTTGGAGAATTTTGAGCATGACTTTACTAGCATGTGAGATGAGTGCAATTGTGCGGTAGTTTGAGTATTCTTTGGCATTGCCTTTCTTTGGGATTGGAATGAAGACTGACCTTTTCCAGTCCTGTGGCCACTGCTGAGTTTTCCAAATTTGCTGGCATATTGAGTGCAGCACTTTCACAGCATCATCTTTCAAGATTTGAAATAGCTCAACTGGAATTCCATCACCTCCACTAGCTTTGTTCGTAGTGATGCTTTCTAAGGCCCACTTGACTTCACATTCCAAGATGTCTGGCTCTAGGTCAGTGATCACATTATCGTGACTATCTTGGCCGTGAAGATCTTTTTTGTACAGTTCTTCTGTGTGTTCTTGCCACCTCTTCTTATATCTTCTGCTTCTGTTAGGTCCATACCATTTCTGTCCTTTATCGAGCCCATCTTTGCATGAAATATTCCCTTGGAATCTCTAATTTTCTTGAAGAGATCTCTTGTTTTTCCTATTCTGTTGTTTTCCTCTATTTCTTTGCATTGATCACTGAGGAAGGCTTTCTTATCTCTCCTTGCTATTCTTTGGAACTCTGCATTCAGATGCTTATATCTTTCCTTTTCTCTTTTGCTTTTCGCTTCTCTTCTTTTCACAGCTATTTGTAAGGCCTCCTCAGGCAGCCATTTTGCTTTTTTGCACAAATAATTGCCTATTGTCCCCCCAACCCTTGGCAATCACCATTCTATTAATACCTTCTGTCTCTATGGTTTTGATTACCTTAAGTACCTCATATAAGTGGAATTATACAATATCTGTCTTTTTGTGACTGACATTTCACTTAGTATAATGTCCTTAAGGTCTAGCCATGTTGTAGTATATTGCAGAATTTCCACTGTAGGTATATAAGTTTTGCTATACTTATTCATTTGTCTATCAGTGAACAGTGATTTTGGAGCCCCCCAAAATAAAGTCTGACACTGTTTCCCCTGTTTCCCCGTCTATTTGCCATGAAGTGATGGGATCAGATGCAATGATCTGAGTTTTCTGAATGTTGAGCTTTAAGCCAACTTTTTTCACTCTCCTCTTTCACTTTCATCAAGAGGCTTTTGAGTTCCTCTTCACTTTCTGCCATAAGGGTGGTGTCATCTGCATATCTGAGGTTATTGATATTTCTCCCGGTAATCTTGATTGCAGCTTGTGCTTCTTCCAGCCCAGCATTCCTCATGATGTATTCTGCATATAAGTTAAATAAGCAGGGTGACAATATACAGTCTTGACGTACTCCTTTTCCTATTTGGAACCAGTCCGTTGTTCCATGTCCAGTTCTAACTGTTGCTTCCTGACCTGCATACAGGTTTCTCAAGAGGCAGGTCCGGTAGTCTAGTATTACCATCTCTTTCAGAATTTTCTACAGTTTATCATGATCCACACATTCAAAGCATTTGGCATAGTCAATAAAGCAGAAATAGAGTTTTTCTGGAACTCTCTTGTTTTTTCCATGATCCAGTGAAGTTGGCAATTTGAACTCTTGTTCCTCTACCTTTTCTAAAACCAGCTTGAACATTTGGAAGTTCACGGTTCATGTATTGCTGAAGCCTGGCTTGGAGAATTTTGAGCATTACTTTACTAGCATGTGAGATGAGTGCAATTGTGCGGTAGTTTGAGCATTCTTTCGAATTGCCTTTCTTTGGAAGATTTAGGATTTTCTCATTATGGTGGCATCTCTTGTTGTGGAGCACAGACTCCAGAGCACTTGAGCTTCAGTAATTGTGGCATGTATGCTCAGTAATTGTGGCTCCTAGGCTCTATAACACAGGCTTAGTAGTTTTGGTGCATGGGTTAGCTGCTCTGAGGCATGGGATCCTCCTGTATCTGGCATTGAACCCATGTCTTCCACATTGGCAGGTGGACTCTTTACAACTGAGCCACCAGGGAAGCCTAAGATAGTGGATTTTAAATTACTTTTTATAACTATAAATGGCAATATAGTAGAAAAAGAATATTCTTATTATTGCAAAGAGAAAACTTTTCTCTCTTTTATATTTCTTTCCTTTCCCTTCTGTTTCCATCCTCCCTGGTCATCACTGTTTTCACCCCCATTGTCTCTCCTTCCCATTTTCCAGGACCAGTGATCCGGGCTGAGGTGGGTGACACCATCGTGGTGATCTTCTACAACCGTGCCTCCCAGCCATTCAGCATACAGCCTCATGGAGTCTTTTATGAGAAGGACTCTGAGGGAACTGTGTACAATGATGGTGAGCAGGCAGGGTTTCAAGAAATGTGGGCTGCAGATAATAGCAGGTACCTCTAGAGCAGCAGTCTCCAACCTTTTTGGCACCAGGGACTGGTTTCATGGAAGACAATTTTTCCATAGAACAGGTTGGGGAGAATTGTTTTAGGATGATTCAAGTGCATTGTATTTATTGTTCACTTTATTCCTGTTATTATTGCATCAGCTCCACCTCAGAGCATCAAGCATTAGATTCTGGAGTTTGAGCACCCCTGCTCTAGAGGATATATAAATAAGGGATGGAAGGAGAGAAAAGAAGGCAGAATTAACTGCCATGGATGGATGTTGTTGAGTATGATATTATAGTGAGACAGAGCTGGGATCAATGAGACAACTTTTAAACATAAATATATTCTGGTTATAAAAATAACATATATGTTATGGAATTTTGATAAAAATGGAAAATTATAAGATAAATAGACCCCATAGGTAGATTGCCATTACATTTTGATATACTTTTTCATATTTTCTGTGTTTATACAAATGTATATATTTATAATGATATGTTTTGTACACTTTGGTATCTTACTGTTTTAACTTACCTTTATATTGTGCCCGTCTTCTATGTCATTATAATGTTACAAACATTTTAATGACTATGTAATAAGGTAAAAATATTCACCTTATCCTCTATCATTTAGACGTGTACATTGCTTTTATTATTTTTTTTTGATATTGTAAATCATGTTGCAATGAATGAATATGTACATTTGGTTTGAATTACTACCTCAGGAAAGAATCCTATAAGTGGGGTTATTAGGTAGTTAATTTCTTCTTTTCCTTGAGAGTAATACTAACATATGCATGCTAATCTCAAGTCAAAAGTACCAAAAAAAAAAAATACTGAAAGCATAAAAGGCAAAGTTACAGACAAATCTACAATAAAAGAATATTCTACAATGCAACTGGTCTAGACTTTTTAAGAAATCGGTGCCAAGGTGGGGGGGTGGAATTAAAGAGACAACACCAAGGGTAACATGAAATCCTTGTCTAATTTTGGTTGTATAAAAAGAGACATTTGGGAGATAATTGGATTTTTTAATATACACTGATATTAGATGGTATTAGGGTATTTTTGAGGTGTGGTAATCTTATTATGATGATATAAGAGATGGTTACTGATGTATATAGAAGTAAAATGTCATTATTCTTGCATTTCACTTCCCAATGATTTAGAAAAAGTAACCATACACATAGCTTTAGATAAATTTAAGATGGTTAAGCCTGTGATAAAATAGATAACCAACAAGTCCCTACTGTAAATAAAAATGATAAATTTTAAAAATAACAAAAAGAAGGATGGCCAAATCAGCTCCAAGTGGTAGAGTGATTATTGTACTATCCTTTAAGGTTTTCTGTATGCTTGAAACTTTAAAAAGTTAGGAATAATGAATGAACAAGAAAAAATAAGTTAAAATCATCTTAAATTATACTACCATGGGATAAATTCCAAAACGCCTTTGTAGTTTATAATCTTTACTCCACTATTTGGAGATGTTGATACTCTAGCCAATGTGAGCAATAAATTCTATGTTTTTCCTGCAGACTCTTCCCACTCTGGCTTAGTGGCTAGGCCCTTTGAGAAAGTAACATACCGCTGGACAGTCCCTCCCCATGCTGGCCCCACTGTTCAGGATCCTGCCTGTCTCACTTGGACATACTTCTCTGCTGCAGATCCCATAAGAGATACCAATTCTGGTCTGGTGGGCCCCCTTCTGGTGTGCAAGGCTGGTGCCTTGGGTACAGATGGCAAGCAGGTATTGTCAAGTTTTCTGGCTGGAAAGCCTGCTGGGAAGATGATGAGGCTGTGTTGCTAAACAGAAGTTATGCATGAATTTGGGTTCTAAAAATAAAAGCATAAAAATTAACCAAGTTATTGAATTGGAAATTAATAGTGGGTGCCTTCATGCTATTTTTTTTGCCTCATCTCTTTATCTAAACTTTATTTTTTTTTCCTTTTCTCCTTTTAACTTGTTTTTTTTTTTTTAATTGGAGGATAATTGCTTTACAATGTTGTGTTCGTTTCTGCCATACAACCACACAGATAAGTTATGACCTCATGCTATTTTGCATGCTATTCTGTTCACAAACACACATCTTCCTTAGTGTCTATTATTTTCAATTTTATATTCTCCCAACATCTCCTCATTTTTTAAAATCTCAGTGGCCCTTAAAACTTGCTTCTAATCTCCACATCTTCCCTAGTGTTTTCTTGTCTTCTTTTATATTCAGCCCACAATTCTTAGCTGTTTAACTTTGGGCAAATTGCTTAACCTCTCTTTGCCTCAATTTTTCATCTATAGTAAGAGGTTAACAATGGAAGTTAATATCTTGGCTTTCTGTGAAGATTAATTAAAATAATACATATAGAGTGCTTAGTATAGTGTCTGATACTTAGTAAACACTCAGTAATAATAATATTACTAAAATTAATAATTGATAACAAAGTATGTTAATAATTAGTGTACTTATTTTTTATTTTATTTTCTAACTTATTCCCCCATAGAGTCCCCCTCTGATCTCCTAGCCATCTTTCCCCACTCCTACCCTTAGCTGATTCCAGACTCTCTTCTATCATACTCTGTACCCCTTCATCATGATCTTCTACTTCTTCCTTGCCCCCTTTCTTGCATTCCTCCCCTCCAGTCTTATAACATTATTCTAACCACCTTTACCTACCTGCAATTTGAAGTTACCTGAAGAAAAACTTCTTAGCAACAACTACAGCTCTATGCAGGAGATATGGATTTAGCTCTGTGTTTGGAAAAGAAATGGAAAATAATCAAGGATCACTGGGGTCTGAAGCTGCACAGTTCACAACTGCTAAAACTGTTGTTATTCTCCTTTGTTTTCTTCCACTGGGACTACAGAAAGGGGTGGATAAAGAATTCTTTCTCCTTTTCTCTGTGTTGGATGAGAACAAGAGCTGGTACAGCAATGCCAATCAAGCAGCTGCTATGTTGGATTCCCGACTGCTCTCAGAGGATGCCAAGGGGTTTCAAGACTCTAATCGGATGCATGGTATGGGGAGTGTTTTTACCCTAAGCTATAGCTGAGAGGTTATGAGTAAAATCTAACCTAGACTTAATCATGATCCATCCCTGAAAACATTGATTCTATTGGTCAGCTCTGCTAAGAGACAAGCTAAATTGAGAGATTAAACCTAAAACAACACATCTTATCCTTAACACCTTCTTGTGCTTTGTTCTGTGTTATGCAGTGAGAGAGACACTGGGAAAAAAGTACTATGAAATGAGGATTGCATACAAAGGGCCCACTAGGAGAATGAGGAGAGTAACCTGGGATGATACTTTTCCAGTCTTATCTCCTCTCTTATCACACACTATCCTTGCTTCCCAACTTCCTCAGTTCAGTTCAGTTCAGTCGCTCAGTCGTGTCCGACTCTTTGTGACCCCATGAATGACAGCACACCAGGCTTCCCTGTCCATCACCAACTCCCGGAGTTCACTCAAACTCATGTCCACAGAGTTGGTGATGCCATCCAGCCATCTCATTCTCTGTCATCCCCTTCTCCTCCTGCCCCCAATCCTTCCCAGCATCAGAGTCTTTTCCAGTGAGACAACTCGTCGCATGAGGTGGCCAAAGTATTGGAGTTTCAGCTTTAGCATCAGACCTTCCAATGAACACCCAGGATCGATCTCCTCTAGAATGGACTGATTGGATCTCCTTGCAGTCCAAGGGACTCTCAAGAGTCTTCTCCAGCACCACAGTTCAAAGCATCAATTCTTCAGCGATCAGCTTTCTTCACAGTCCAACTCTCACATCCATACATGACCACGGGAAAAACCATAGCCTTGACTAGATGGAACTTGGTTGGCAAAGTAACGTCACTGCTTTTTAATATATTATCTAAGTTGGTCATAACTTTCCTTCCAAGGAGTAAGCGTCTTTTAATTTCATGGCTGCAATCAGCATCTGCAGTGATTTTGGAGCCCCAAAAAATAAAGTCTAACACTGTTTCCACTGTTTCCCAACTTCCTACTACAGACAAATGGAGATATTTTCTCTATGTAGACATGTGTGTAGAGTGCTCAGTTGCTCAGCCATGTCCAACTCTTTGCGATCCCATGGACTACTGTAGCCTACAAGGCTCTTGTGTCCATGGAATTTTCCAGGCAAGAATACTGGAGTGGGTTGCCATTTCCTGCTCCTGGGGATCTTCCTGACCCAGGGATTGAACCTATGTCTTCTGCATCTTCTGCCTTGGAAGGAGGATTCTATACAGACATACCCCTTGTACTTTTCTGAGCTCAAGCTTTTGTAATGCTTTGTACTCCATTTGAAAAGCCCCTCTTTACATATTTGCTTTTATCTTATGGAAATTCTTCTCATTCTCTAAAACTCTACTCATAAATGACCTCTTCCATGTAACCATTTCTTATCACCCTATCCCAGGATAATGACACCCTCTTCTGAACTACTGTTGCATTTTAATCAGATTTTTAAATTGTAAATTCCATACAATCCTCAATATTGTAGCTATTTGCTACATGGCTTTTGACTTCTGCTATGCAAGGAGATCCAACCAGTCCATTCTAAAGGAGATCAGTCCTGGCTGTTCATTGGAAGGACTGATGCTAAAGCTGAAACTGCAATACTTTGGCCACCGCATGCGACGAGTTGACTCACTGGAAAAGACTCTGATGCTAGGAAAGGTTGAGGGCGGGAGGAGAAGGGGATGACAGAGAATGAGATGGCTGGATGGCATCACCAACTCTGTGGACATGAGTTTGAGTGAACTCCGGCAGTTGGTGATGGACAGGGAGGCCTGGCGTGCTGTGATTCATGGGGTCGCGGAGAGTCGGACATGACTGAGTGACTGAACTGAACTGAACTGAACTGAAACTGTAGTCTCCTTAAAGGTGAGTATTATTTGTTGTTTATCTGTTTACACTTTAAATGGTCTAATATATAGTAAATAGTTATTGAACTACTGGATTCAATACTACTAAATTAATGAGTATGAACTACTAAATTAATGAGTAGGTGAGTGGATCAGTGAGCAAATTGATAGGGATGGTCCAAGTTTGCAAGGATATCTCAGCATTTTGCAATTCAATGAGACTAATAATGCCCATAAACAATTATAAAACATGTAAGACAGACTATGATTAAGTGCTAAATTGTGTAGAACAGCTTTTAAGTGACATAGAGTTCAGAAGAGGAGAACATTGATGAAGAAAAATCCAATTAAAGAATTATTGGAAGAAGGAAGTGCTCGACTGAGCCTTGAAGTTTGAATCAAACTTTGCAATCAAACACTGTAGTAAAGGAAGCATAATCAAGAGGTTAATGATGTTTCCGTCAGCATCCCATGGAATTATCAAATAAAGTTACTCATTAAAGCTGGTTTCAGTGGGTATAAGGACATTGAAAAGGGCTCAGCTTCAAGCAGGCCTCTGTGTATTTTTGAGTGGAGTGTGCAGGGTGAGATGGGGTCAAGAACAAGTCTGTTGTCTTTTGGCTCCATCTCTTGGTTCTCATTACCGGTCAGTTAAATCAGTTGGAAAAAATAATACAATCTATGAACCAAATTTATTCCAAACTGAATTTATTTGGCACCTGGTAAGTATTAGGCAACATCCTAGGTGCTTAGATACAGAAAAAATGATGCGCTTCCTGTTAAGTCAATCTAGTGTAGAAGATAAATGTAAGTAAATCATATGACTCTATGGTAAGTGACATTTCAGAATTTTGTGGGGATAAAATTTCAAGGAAGCCAGAAAGAATGTAATAACGCGGCTTCACAGGGTAGGTGATATTTGAGCTAGTGTGTAATGTATGTGTAGTAGTTTGCTGTAGTGAAAGACCAGGGCGGGAATTTATTACAGGCAGAGGGAACAGCATGTGAAAAGCCAACATGTATTTTCTAAGTGCTATGGTTTTTCCTGTGGTAATGTATGGATGTGAGAGTTGGACTGTGAAGAAAGCTGATCGCTGAAGAACTGATGCTTTTGAACTGTGGTGTTGGAGAAGACTCTTGAGAGTCCCTTATACTGCAAGGAGATCCAACCAGTCCATTTTAAAGGAGATCAATCCTGGGTGTTCATTGGAAGGACTGATGCTATAGCTGAAACTCCAATACTTTGGCCACCTCATGCAACTAGTTGACTCACTGGAAAAGACTCTGATGCTGGGAAAGGTTGGGGGCGGGAGGAGAAGGGGACGACCAAGAATGAGATGGCTGCATGGCATCACCAACTCTGTGGACATGAGTTTGAGTGAACTCTGGGAGTTGGTGATGGACAGGGAAGCCTGGCGTGCTGTGATTCATGGGGTCACAAAGAGTCGGACACGACTGAGCGACTGAACTGAACTGAACTATGTTTAAGGTCTTATGGTGTGTGTTAGTTGCTCAGTCGTGTCTGACTCTTTGCAATCCCACAGACCATAACCCACAAAGTCTCTCTGTCCACGGAATTCTCCAGGCAAGAATACTGGAGTGGGTTTCCATTTCCTTCTCCAGGGGATATTCCCAACCCAGGGATCGATGTCAGGACTCCCACATTGCAGGCAGGCTTTTTACCATCTGAGCCACATGCACAGGCAAATAGAGCTCACAGGATAATGGTGTGTATATGTATATGAAAGAGAATGGGGGAATAGTTTATAGGTAGAAGCACAGGGAGTAAGATTCTGTAGGATTCAGGCCAGAGATGATGAGAGCCAGAATCAGGGCAGTGGGAGTGAAGATGAAGAGGATGATATAGCTTGAAAGCTGAAGAAGGAATGTTGGGGAACTCTAACAACTTCATTACAGCATGTCGAATAAGAAGAAGATGCAGGAGAAAAAATCAGAAAAGCTATAAGAGAACCAGGGAAGTATGGTGCTACAGAATCCAAGGGAGGGGAGTTTGAAGGAAGTGGGAATAGGAGAGATTGATACTTTTTTGGTATGTGAAGGAGTTTTGGGAGTGGAGAATAGTTCGGTTTTGCCAGGATGTGAAGTATGGTGGAGGAGGGTCAGGATGTAAAACCAGAAAGGTCATTCGATCCCTCATCCCAAAGAGGCAGAACATCATAAGTAGAATTAATGTGGCTTAGAGAAGAAGATGGAGAAGGCAATGGCAACCCACTCCAGTGTTCTTGCCTGGAGAATCCCAAGGACGGGGGAGCCTCGTGGGCTGCTGTCTATGGGGTCGCAAAGAGTCGGACACAACTGAAGCGACTTAGCAGCAGCAGAGAAGAAGGTAGAGGAGTAGAGAATAACTCAGAAATTTCAAGTTGTGGGAAACCTTAGTACAGTGCTGATGCCACAATGCAGGCTGGTGTCTCAGCAATTTGTTCTCATCTTCCCATTCTGTGTTGTGTTTCTGTTTTCCAGCCATTAATGGGTTTCTGTTCTCTAACCTGCCCAAACTGGACATGTGCAAGGGTGACACAGTGGCCTGGCACCTGCTTGGCCTGGGCACAGAGACTGATGTGCATGGGGTCACATTCCAGGGCAACACCGTGCAGCTTCAGGGCATGAGGAAGAGTGCAGCCATGCTCTTTCCTCACACTTTTGTTATGGCCATCATGCAGCCTGACAACCCTGGTAAGTGCCTTAACAGCTGGCCCTGGGCTGAGAAAATTTGTTGAGCATTGGACTGAATGATGTGTGAAGCTGTTGAACAGCAACGAAAAGTCATATTGAGGTACTTGGGAACTTTTCAAAACTGTTGTGTCCTTTTCTCAATGTGTACTCCATATTTTGATTATTTGGATTCTCTTCTCAGCTGCAGGCAGAATAAAGAGCTGAGGAAGTTCTTTTCTGGAATGACAGGAGGAAAATAGAGATGCTGCCCAGTATTAGGGCAATTCTTGTATAGGCAGAGAATGGACTTGGCCACATAACCCCATGGCCATGTAGAGATTTTATAGATATAAGCCCTGCATTGAAGAAAAGATCAATGAAATATACCTATAAGTGCTTCCAACTCTGACTTTCTGTGAAGATTTTTGCACCCTTCTGGTAGGAGCAGGGTGGCATGTGCTGCAACAGTTTTAGCCTAGGAATTAGAACACAGGAACGTCTAGTCCAGGGTCTTTCATTAACTTACTGTCCTATTTTTGTCTAGTCACTTCCCCTCTCTTCCTTCTTTTCTTTTTTGTTAATTTCTCCTCTCTCCCTCTCTTTTGATCTTCCCTCTCTTCCTCCATCCTTCCTTCCGTCCCCCTCCTCCTCCCTCTCCTTACCTTTCTTTCATAATTAAATTTGACTATGATGTTTCTTCAGATTCCATCTTTGTGTGACATTTCCTAACTTGGCAGAAAGTTTTCTCTGCAGTTCCTAGGGTGTATTCTTTTTTCCAGGCAGTAGGTGACAGTAGTGTTTGTAAGAAATATCTGTCAGTTCCATGCAGTTCTCACTAAACTATAAATTCCGTTCATATTTGAGGAAAAATCCTTAACCAAAGCAAGTTTCCTTGACAACTTAATGATTTCATCCTGGCATTGGGTTTGACACACACTTGACATGAAGGAGGCCTCCACAGACTTCTTGGGTCCTCATTTCTGCCCATCTACCTAGGATACTTTGGTCAAGAAGTATTGATATCAGCAAATTAGAAACAGCTATTAATGTGACTGAAAGGACCAACAGAAATGAATGCTTGTAGTGAGCGCTGGGGTGGGGAAGTTCTGAAAAAGAAAGACTCTTCTCTCTAGCTGTGGTCCGCAAGCCAAACCCTAGGTTTAATCTCTTTCATACAAAATTAGCCAGGCTCCCCTGTAAGATCTACATGGCTCTCTAGGGCTCACAGTTATCAATATTTTGCGAGTGAATGGGTTTATAAGAAAGGTGTAAAGGTTCCGTTCCGTTCGTTCCGTTCAGTTGCTCAGTCGTGTCCGACTCTTTGCGACCCCATGGACTGTAGCCTACCAGGCTTCTCCGTCCATTGGATTCTCCAGGCAAGAATACTGGAATGGGTTAAAAGGTTACTCTTGGTCAAAAAATACCCTAACTTTTTACCTTTGCATTTTACAGCCTTTCAAAGTCTCCTTTTCTTGAAGAAATTTTGAGTCATAGAACATTGCCGCTGGTAGAGCCCCTTAGAGAAAATCTTATTTCATTTATTTTACTATTGGGAGGAAGAGACAGAGATCTGGAGGGGGAAAATGATTTTCTCAGGTTAGGGATGTCAGCTCTACCCCCTCCCCTTTGGCCCCATCTCCAACAACCCCTGTTAATTCTTACTCCTAGATAATCTTTTATCTGAAGTCACCTTCATTATACCTCTGGTAGGGGTTAATGTCTAATTAAGATTGAGAGAGACCATTGGAATAGCTCCCCAAAGATAGGACAAAAGTACCAAATTAATGAAAAGATCAGAACCAGAATTTGGCTTTGGAAGTCTAGAAAAAGGAGTTACAATGAAGATTGGTCAATATACATATGCAATTAAACAGCTTTGCAGGTAACTTAAAAACATTACCACGGAGATTCAACATGTTTGCTGGATGCTTACAATTATGTTTAACAAAAGAGAAGAAAAAATTCCCAGAAAAAGTGCATCAAAATGCTAAGAGTGTGAGTGTTATAGGTTTATTTGTGACTTTTTGAAATCCTCTTTTTGCTTTGCTTTAGATCCTAATAATATTTTAATTTCAGATATTAACTACATTTAATGGAAATGACATTTTTACATTTAAAAATCTCCTGAATAACACACTTTACCTGTCCCAGAAGAACTACTGATACTAAAGTTTTGATAGCCAGAGAAAGTGGCAGATAAAGAGGCTAGTGCTTGTAATGTGCCATTTTCCACCAACTTCATGTTAGATTTCTCAGCATCAAAAAGAATATTTATTACTGCTCTGATCCTTCAGAGTTTCTTTTCTCTTTCACCATTAGAACTCATTGTTTATTCATTTATCCCCCCTCCACACCCTTTTCTTTCCCCATTACTTTTCCTCTCTTCTCCCATTTTTCCTATTCCTCTTTCGTCCTGTCTTTGTTTTGTTTCTCTCTCCCTTTTTATATATCTTCTTTTCCCCCTTCTTTCCTTCATTCTTCCCCCTTTTAAATCTATTTTCTCCGATTTTGCCTTTTATCTTTCTTTTCATTTTCTCCTTGTATTATTTTTGTCTTTATTCCCTTTCTTCTTTTCCTTATCTTCTCTCTTTTTTCACTGCTTTTTTTCTTCCTTTGAGTTTTTCCTAGCCTATTTTTTACTTCCTTTCTTTTTGTTTTTAATCTTCTTTTCTCTTTATTTATTTTTCCATGCCTCCTATTTTCTTTGCTTCTTTTTCCTTTTCCTTTAATATGTATCTTTTCTTTTGTCTCTTGTGTTCATGTTTTTCCTTTTTTCTTCCTCATGTTTTATTTTACTTTTTTTTTAACAGGTAGATTTCCCCCAGACATAGTAAACCTGTGTTTTCTTACACTTGTTGGTGTAGATGCTAGGGATGTGAGAATGAATGAGGCAGTTCACACTTAGTGTGGAAGGAAGATAGGTATGTAAACAATATTCTTAATTCTATGACAATACTATCAGACAAGGGATATAGTAACACACAGGAAACTACAACAAATTCTACCTGACTTGTGGAGTGAAGCTTTTCTAGAAAAGCAGACATTCAAATTGAACTTTCAAAGACTAGTAAACTGTTACCAGGCAAAGAAAGAGGGTGGATGGAGAAGAGGGTATTATAGGCAGTAGGAACCACATGGGCAGTGACTTGAGAGCATCATCTGCCCAGAGAAGTTAATGTAGATTGATTTTATTCATTGGTTTTCAACTAAAGTGGTATGCTGGTGTTTGAAAATGTGTGGAATACTTTTAGCTGTTACAATGACTGGAGTTATAAGGGTATGATACTATTGTTTATAGAGTGGGAGTCAGAGATTCTAAAGCTTTCTTCAATATGTAGGACAGCCTTAAACAATGAAGAATAATCACACACAAAATGCTAACGGCAGCCTTGTTGAGAAACACCAAGAAATAAGATTGAAGAGGTGATAGCAGGAGGCCCTTGTAAGAAGTGATAAGAACCTGACAATGGGTGGGAGCAATAGAGATGGAGAGAAGGGGCAGAGTTAAGAGATATTTGAGAGAAAAATGACAAGACTTTGCTAATGGGCTGAGCAAGAAGAAAGGATGTCTGAGGTTTTCAGCTTGGGCATTAGATGGATGGTAGTGTCATTAATCGTATGAGCAAACACAGAAACAAAGAAAAGATACAAAATTTTAGATAGAAAGTATTCATTGGGAGCATGTTGAATTTTAAGTTTCTGGTGACGTCCAGGTGGTATGGATTTTACAGTAGGTAGCTGTGTGTAGTAATGTAAATATTGGAGGAGAAGTCCAGGCTAGGGAGAGATTTGAGTGTTTTCATGTTGATGTCCTTTAGCATGTTATAGGAAATAAAAGTTATAGGAAGTTATAGGAAATAAAACTTAAGGCAGAAATCAACATTTAAGTGGTAGAAGGGAAAAGACAAGCAAGAATAAGGAGACAACAGAAATATTGGTCACAGAGGTAGGAGGAGACTCAGATGCAAAGGACCGAAAAGTATTAAAAAATAAGCATCTTGGAGAACAATGTCCATATGAGATGATGTGTTACTCTCAGGTCACATGATTCTTCCATAAAGTCTTCTATTTGTTTCTATTCCATCCAATGATTATCAGACATTCTTCTTCACACCAACCCCTGAGCTATGACTTTTAGACATTGTATACAGTGTATCCAGTCATTCATTTGCACAGCAATTCATTCACTCAACACATATTTATTGCGTACCTTCCATGTGCTAAGTCTGGGGTGAAAGTGAAGTCTCTCAGTTGTGAGCGACTCTTTTTGCGATCCCATGGACTGTAGCCTACCAGGCTCCTCAGTCCATGGAATTTTCCAGGCAAGAGTACTGGAGTGGGTTGCCATTTCCTTCGCCAATGGATCTTCCCAACTCAGGGATCAAACCCGGGTCTCCTGCACTTCAGGCAGACGCTTTACCATCTGAGCCACCAGAGAAGCCCCTATCATCTCTCACCTGAAAAACTTCAACCATAAGTCTGGGGTAGAGGGGTGAAAAGATAGATATGATACTTACTTCCAGGGAAGATCTACAACATACAAAATCACATACATAAAATGGTAAGACATTTTCAGATCATGATATATGTCATGAAGGAAAGGAACTACATTGATGTGATAAACTGATAGGGACATTACTTTAGAGATGGTGTTTAGGGAAGGCCTCTCGGAGAATGTGACATTTAAGGCCTAAGTAATGGGGAGGAAGAAGCTATATGAAGAATGGCAAGCCACTCCAGTACTCTTGCCTAGAAAATCTCATGGACAGAGGAGCCTGGTAGGCTGCAGTCCATGGGGTCGCTACAAGTCAGACATGACTGAGCGACTTCACTTTCACTTTTCACTTTCACATATTGGAGAAGGAAATGGCAACCCACTCCAGTGTTCTTGCCTGGAGAATCCCAGGGACGGGGGAGCCTGGTGGGCTTCCGTCTATGGGGTCACACAGAGTCGGACACGACTGAAGTGACTTAGCAGCAGCAGCAGCAAGCAGAATATTCTAAGCAGAGGATCCAGCAAGTGTAAATGTCTCAAGATGGGAATAAGCATGCCTTTTTCAAGAGTTGGAAAGAAGGTCAGTATGGTTGAAGTATAATGAACAAGGAGAAGACTGACATCACATGAAATCATAGAAGTTGGCAAGAATCATATTATATAGAGTCTTGTAGACCACAGTCAGGAGCTTTAATTATATTCTGAGTATGAATGGAGCATTTAAAGCAAGAGAGCAATGTCCTCTGGATCATATTTGTTAAAAAGGACCCTGTATCCCTTTTGGAGAATGTTGAAGAGGGAAGGAGAAGCAGGAAGACAGTTGTGAGGCTATTTAAGTTTTCCAGGTGAGAGATGATAGTGATAGATGATAGAGAAGTGACAGAGTAGAAACAGAACAATGACTGTAAAGGAAGTGATGCTAGGATTTATTGATGGAACAGATTTTAGGGATAAAGGAAATAGAAGAGTCAGAAAGTAGATAAGGAAAAAATATTTTTCCATGAGTTTTATAAACTAGTGGAAAGGGTTGTCTTTTAAAGAGAAGAGCACTTAGTCCTTAACCATGTGATCTAGATGAAAAGTGTTTTAGAAGTAGAGAAGCAAAAATGTAGAGCACAATGTGGGCCAGAATAGTCAGGGAGGACTTTCTGGAAGAGATGAAATATGAATTGGGTCTTGGAGAATGAGTGAACTTGTAAAGATATTTATGAGGAAGGGGAGGTCTATTCCAGAAAAGTAATAATAAGTGACAATTTCAAGATAGGAATGAGATATGTGAGAGGGGCAGTCAGGGGCAAATTTAGTTAGAGCCCTGGTTGAATTTGGGGCAGAGTGGGAAGTGGGATTGCATCGATAGTTTGGAGCTATCTCATAGAAGCCTTTAAAAGCCAGGAAGATTTTGTAGTGGTGGTATAGGCAGTCATCAGTGAAATAAGGAATACTGGGGAAATAATGTAAGAAAGTTAACTTCTCCTGATCAATAGTCTATGAGCCTTTGTGTCCTTGACATAGAAACCTGGATCTTGAGATCAGATACTGGCAGCTCTACAATTCAGATATTTATGGCTGATATCCAAACATTTTATTGCAAAAAGCCCGGGGAAGGCCATTTCAGAGTTCTCTGATATAAGCATTCTTATGATCAAGAAGTTCATTATATGTATGCTCACTTTTATTTCTTTAAGACTTGGTAGGAAAGGGAGAAAATTGGTCAATGCCTTCTTTCAAATAATAATTATTACAGCTTTATTTACTTATAGTTTTACTTTTTGAACATTTTACATTATACTATGCCAAGCAATATGTACATATTTTTGTGGTTAATTTTAAAATAATCCCATTAAGTAAAATGCTCCTCACTTTACCATGAGGAAACTGAAATATACAGAAGCTTGAAATTTTCCTGAAAGTTATATGGTTAATAAGTGTCAGATAAGATGATTGGCTATCCCAGTTTTCTCATAACTGAGGAGTTCCCAGAGATGTTGGACTTTCAGTCCTAAAACTAGAGAAGCCTTGGTAAACAGAGAGGAGTTTGTCACTCTAGTGGCAGGTTTAGTTAACCTCTGTGCTAATTATTCTCAATAAATGTAATAATCTTTTACCTAATGCATATCATAACCTTATCTGAAGCTACCTACTCTCTGCTATATGACTAGAGAGAAGTAGGAACTCCCTCAGGCACTATACAGGGGTATTCTGAATTCAGGTTTTGCTCTCTGCTCCCACCTCAGGGACATTTGAAATTTACTGCCAGGCAGGCAGCCATAGAGAAGCAGGGATGAGGGCAATCTATAATGTCTCCCCTTGTCCTGGACACCAAGCCAACCCTCATCAACGTTATCAAGCTGCAAGGATCTACTACATCATGGCAGAAGAGATGGAGTGGGACTATTGCCCTGACAGGAGCTGGGAGCTAGAATGGCACAACCAGTCTGAGAAGGACAGGTAAGGTTTCAGAAAAGAAGAGATCATGTTTTCAGAGACTCTAGACCAGTTTACTGAAATGGAGGACATTCTGAGATGAAGAGGCACTTATCTAAAGTCACCTAATAACATACCAACAAATCTAGAGCAGGGACTAAAACACAGGTAAGGTGGAACTCAGTGCTTCATCTATGTTGCTATACTCTAGAGCTGAAGTAAAAAACTTGCCTACATCTTCTTGCTCTAAGTATCTGCCTCCTTTCCTCCTCTCCTCAGAAGCACTGATATTGGGACTTAAATTTTATACGGAATTTACTTAGGGGACTGAATATCCCAAGCTCAAACGTCCCTTACCAAAATGTCATTAAGATAGAAGCTAAAATGAATAGCAGAAAAAGCCCCCAAAGAGTGGCTTAAGTATGTCAGAATTTTATTTCTTGTTTACATACTAGTGCAAGTATGAGCAGTTCAAGGACAATAGAAACTAAAATGTCTATTCAGGTTGTAGTCATTCCCAGCTATCAAGAAAGGGGAAGTAAATCCAGGGTAAGCACCGTTGTTTGTGAGGCAATGACTTGAAGTTGTATACATTACTTTCTCTCATACCCCATTTTCCTGAACTTATTCATATGGCCATACCTAGCTGCAAGAAAGTCTGGGAAGTGTAATCTCTGGTTACGCAGCAATGTACTCAGATAAAACTTAGGTGATTCTATTACTAAAAAGAAAGGAGGGAAGAATGGAAACTATGGTACAGTTTAGCAATTTCCGCTATCGTTTATTTTTGGTGTTCTCACTACCCTTTGCCAGTTATTTGTGTTGGTTGTTGAAGGTTGAAGGCTTCTTGCTAACTTGTTCTGCAACTTTGAAAAAATGAATTCCCTTTTCTGATTTCTGGTTTACTTATCTTTAAAGTGATGTGGTATATTTGAAAGAACTTGACCAGACTTTAATCCAAGCCCTGGTTCCCCTTCTGGCTGACAGTATCAATGAAGATAAGTCTTGTCATCACTGAAGCATAGGATTTTACCTTTAAGATGTACATACCTCATCAGTCTATTGGAAATGCCAAATAATAAAAGGAATAATATAGCTCTTTGTAAATAGGAAAACATCTCTTAATAAGAAATCTGTAGGATTTCATTTTCTTCCTACCTATCCCCATCCCTCACCCACCAGCAACAGAAGCAGTTAGTATTCTCCTACCATCTGTACCTTGTCCTTTGTCAGACTAATTTCATCTAAAACATCACTAAGACTGGAGCTAATGCTCAGGGTTTGCTTCTCATCCTAATGTTTTTACCTTATAAATTTTACTATACATTCCTAACTAGATGATGACAAAGGACCATAAATAAATATTGAAATCTACCATTTTTAACTGCAGATATGCATCCAAGGTGGATAATCTGACATAGGAATAGGCCTCTCCTAGTATCAGTGCCCTGAAGTTGGGTCTGACTTTGCTATCACATATCTAAAAATGAGAGGTTAAAGGATAGGTGCTCATATTACTCTTTGGATTCCTCTAGCTATGGTCACATCTTCCTGAGCAACAAAGATGGACTCCTGGGTTCAAGATACAAGAAAGCTGTATTCAGAGAGTATACTGATGGTACATTCAGGGTCCAACGGCCAAGGACTGAATCAGAGAAACACTTGGGAATCTTAGGTAAGGGAATTCCACTTTTCTCCTAGTATCTAGAAGCCTGTGATGCTCCTAGGGAGGCTGTGTCATATCAGGAAGCCCTCTCCATTTCTCAGAATCCATTTTCCTTATGACATACTGGAAATGTGGTCATATTTTATAAATCATCTGTGAAAATAAGCAATCAAATGGAGTTAATTCATGAATTCTGCAGCAATCTGAACCAGGTATTTCCAGGCCTCTATATCTTTGGATCTGTAATAGTGATACAATTATTTAAATGCTAAAGGCAAGAGAACTTAAGAGTATCAAAAGGTAGGAAAAATAGTACAGGGAACTAGTATTACCCTTTCACCCTTGCAATTATTGCTTCAGTTTCATCACTTTTATAGGAGCCAATGATCTTCCTCATTCTTATCATCATACAGAAGATACCCACTGGTCCTTGAAGGGAATCCTCTCTCATTCCTTCCCAACAATGATTCCACAGAATTCTGATTATCTAGAAGCTTGGGCTATTATACAAAGAGAGGTGGAAAGTGGGGATAATTGCAGGCATAATCTTGTTGAAGTACCCTTATCATGTGGGCAGCAGTATCAGTTCTGAATTTTAAAATGGAGCCAGTCATGACTTTCAGTCTTGGGGCCCTTTCACAGGATAAACCCTTAATTCTAGGTAGCTCCTGTGTATACCCCTTTCTTTAATTTCTTTAATGTCCCTGTTTCACTGTTCCACTAATGAGACTTTTTTCTTCTTTTGCATTTACTAGGTCCACTTATCAGAGGAGAGGTTGGTGATATTCTAACTGTGGTGTTCAAGAACAATGCCAGCCGTCCCTACTCTGTGCATGCCCATGGAGTGCTAGAATCTAGCACTGGTTGGCCACTGGCTGCTGAGCCTGGTGAGTGGGAACACTTAGTGAAGGAACATAGGAGGTGAAGCATCTCTGTTTCAGCCTCTGGCTTGTTCCTTTTTGTTAAAAAGTATATTCTTAGCAAACAGAAACAGGGATATTTACCAGAGCTAAGCCATAGTCTGAATTTGTCTTTATTAAATATTCATTCTTTCAATCTCAGAACAAACTGCCTACCTTAGGTCTTTTGCTTCATCAAAGACGTACTTGACACTTGTTACACATGAGGCCTTATACTATCCTTAACCCTGAATATAGATTGAGCTTCTAGCCTCTCTAGATCTGGCTATATGTAATCTGAACTCTTAATCATGACTAGAGAGTTGTTTGTCCCAGACCACAAACTGATCTTTAAGCCCAGTCATAGATAAAGTTCCTGTCCTCTTAGGATAGACTGAATCCTAACTGCAGTTACGTATTAAAATTCTAATACTAAATGTAGAGTTACCATAATCTTGACCATATTATCTTCTACTCATTCATTCATTCGTTCATTGAATAAACATTTACTGGGGGCCAACTGGGTGAGGAACAATGTTAGAAGTTATGGAAGTTTTGGGGAATAATACTTGTTCATACTCTAAAAAATACTTGGGCTATTATTATATAGAAATAAGTAAACTGGTAATTATAATGTAGTGTTTTAACTCTTAAATAGGGGCTTTAAAAATGTGCCATGGAATTTTAGAATAAGATACCTAATCTAATGTTTGGATAGTCAAAGATGGTTTCCCAAAGTAGGTGATATGTTGCTGCTGCTAAGTCACTTCAGTTGTGTCCGACTCTGTGTGACCCCATAGACGGAAGCCCACCAGGCTCCCCCTTCCCTGGGATTCTCCAGGCAAGAACACTGGAGTGGGTTGCCATTTCCTTCTCCAAGGTGTGAAAGTGAAAAGTGAAAGTGAAGTCGCTCAGTCGTGTCCGACCCTTAGCGACCCCACGGACTGCAGCCCACCAGGCTCCTCCATCCATGGGATTTTCTAGGCAAGAGTACTGGAGTAGCTTGTCATTGCCTTCTCCAGGTGATATGTTAGCTGAGATCTAAACCAGTAATTCTCAAACTTTAGTATGCATTAGAATCACCTGAAAGACTTGTTAAATCATGGATTTCTTGGAATAACTCCAGCACCTCTGATGCAGTAGGTCTGGGATAAGGTTCAAGAATGTTCTCACTCACAAAAGTGACCAAGTGATTCTGATGTTGCTGGATCAAGAACTATACTTTAAGAACCACCAATCTAAAGAATGAGAAGTAATTATACAGGTAAAGGGATAGTGTGGAACAAAAGCAAGGGAAAGGAAGCTCCAGTTGTGGGGAATGCAATATGTAAAGATTCAGTAGTAAAATAGGTGAAATTTGAAGTTGACAAAAGGTTCCAAAAAGATAAAGTAAGTAGAATCAATGGGATTTGGTTAATGAATATGGAACATGAGAAGGAGAAGGATTCTTGAATGGTAACCACATATTTGGAGGAAAATCCTGAAATGTTTCCAAATTTTTGGTCTGGACAACCAGGTACAAGGGCTATCATTCAACAATATAGAGAATATAGGCAGCAACTAATTTGGGATGGGAGAGAATGAGTGATGATGAGTTCACTTTTTAATTTTTTGAATTAGAAATGTCTATAAGACAACTAAATAGAGATATCTATTAGACAGAAAGGTCTGAAGCTCAAAAGAAGGGTATTATCTGAAGGAATAAATGTGAAAGGCATCAACATTTAAGTAGTAATTGAAGACAAAGAAATAAAGTCACCCTGGAAGAGTATATTCAATGGGACAGTAGGAATCCTAGAATAAAACCCTAAGGAAAACAAATTTTAAGGGAGGTGCTAATTGAAAAGTAAACGTGAGAAAAAGTGAGCAAAATGTTAGAAGAAAAACCAGATAAAATGGTACCAAAGATGTTAAAAAGATCATTTCAAAGATGAAGAGGTCATTTGTTTTAGCTTCCTCGGAGAGGTTAAATAACATAAAATTTCCCATTGGATATAGCAACAGAGGAGTCACTGGTGTTTTTAATACATTGGTGGGAAAAGAAGCCAGATTACAATGGACTAAAGAATAATTGGAAGATCTTGGAGTGAAAACAGTGGGTGTAAGTTAATTTTAAAACTTAGAGCAATTTCAGGTGATAAGATGATGGTCTGTAGTTTAACCAAGGGCCAAAGGAAAGTGGGGTCTTCCTAGGAGGTGCTATTTGTAAAGAACCCACCTGCCAATGCAAGAGACTTAAGAGATGTGAGTTCGATCCCTGGGTTGGGAAGATCTCCTGGAGGAGGGCAAGGCAACCCACTGCAGTATTCTTGCCTGGAGAATCCCACGGACAGAGGAGCCTGGTGGGCTACAGTTGATAGGATAGCAAAGAGTCAGACACAACTGAAGCGACTTGGCACACAAAGGAAAGTGGAGGTGAAGGTTATTGGAATTGAGTAGCCCAAGGCACTAGAAGGCTAGAGTTTTAGGTGAGCTATCCATATAGAATTTAAAGTCACTCAGAAGAGTGGTGGAGATTGAGGTGGAAAGGAAGATGGTGATCCAGGTACTAAAATAATCAATAAATGACTATAAAGAGAAAGGGGATACATTGGAAGCAAGGAAAACATTTAAAAGTCTGTTACAGTAGTACATACAAGTGATGATAATGACTTTATCAAAAGCTGTAGGAAATGAGGATTGAGAGAATTAGTTGGGTTTGAGGGATTGTAATGGATAGTCAGGGCTTCCCTGGTGGCTCAGTAGTAAAGAATCCTCCTGCAACACAGGAGACATTGGTTCAATCCCTGTGTCAGGAATATCCCCTGGAGAAGGAAATGGCAACCCACTCCAGTTTTCTTGCCTGGGAAATCCTATGGACAAAGGAGACTGGGGACTACAGTCCATGGGGTTGCAACAGTTGGGCACGACTTTAGTGATTAAACCAGCACCACCAATAGATAATCAATAGGACATGATGACTGCACAGGTGTTCAGTTCAGTTCAGTTCAGTCGCTCAGTCGTGTCCGACTCTCCACGACCCCATGCATCACAGCACGCCAGGCCTCCCTGTCCATCACCAACTCCCGGAGTTCACTCAAACTCATGTCCATCGAGTCGGTGATGCCATCCAGCCATCTCATTCTCTGTTGTCCCCTTCTCCTCCCTCCCCCAACCTTTCCTAGCATCAGAGTCTTTTCCAGTGAGTCAACTCGTCGCATGAGGTGGCCAAAGTATTGCAGTTTCAGCTTTAGCATCAGTCCTTCCAATGAACACCCAGGATTGATCTCCTTTAGAATGGACTGGTTGGATCTCCTTGCAGTCCAAGGGACTCTCAAGAGTCTTCTCCAACATCACAGTTCAAAAGCATCAATTCTTCGGCGATCAGCTTTCTTCACAGTCCAACTCTCACATCCATACATGACCATAGGAAAAACCATAGCCTTGACTAGACGGACCTTTGTTGGCAAAGTAATGTCTCTGCTTTTTAATATACTATCAAGATTGGTCATAACTTTCCTTTCAAGGAGTAAGCATCTTTTAATTACAGGTGTTAGGCAGGCAATAAGAGAGATAGTAGAGTTAAGGATAAGAAACTGATTTTTTAATTAAACACCTGGATGGTGGTACCAATAAGAAAAAGAAAAAAAAAGCAAGAAGTAAGGGGTATTTTTTGTTGGTTTATTTATTTCAAAGGAAAAATATGTTCATTGTGTGATGTCTTGAATATAAGTTACCTGTAAGACATCCAAGTGAAAAAGAGAATGCTTATAAAAATAGGAGCCTATACTCAACTTGAGTATGAGTCTGTAGTTTGAAAGAAACATCTGGAAGAGATGTAGAGATTTAACAGTCATCAATAACTATAATAAATGATAGGTGAAATCATGATCATATATGAGATTACCCAGTGAGATAGTGTGTAGAGTGACAATAAAATTGAGCTGAAAATGGAACTTTGTAAAATACCATTATTTATTAGGGGGTGATTTACCTTAAATAATTTATAGATTTAAAGTATTTCTAATCAAAATCACAATTGGACAGTTTTGTACTTAAATGAAGTGATTGTATATAAGTGCATTTGGAAGAATAAGGAACAACTGGACAATGAAAAGTTGTTGCTGAACCACGGAAAAGACGCCAAAATTCTTGGCCTCCAGAGGAGAAGAATTAAATCCTGGGCCAGAGATGAGGGTTGATCGCTCAGAGCTTTGTGTAATAAAATTGTATTAAAGTATAAAGGAGATAGAGAAATCTGACATAGGCATCAGAAGGGGGCAGAAAGAGTATCCTCTTGTTAGTGTTCACTAACAATAGTTATATACTCTCCAATTAGTTATTACAGTGAATCAAAAGAATGTCTGGAGGTTGTAAGGACCTCACTAGACTTACTCCCATAATTTACATTTTAAGATAATAGGATTTGCCACCAGGTTTTTTCCAGAGACTGTCTTCAAGCAGGATAGATTATTGTTATATTATCCTAAGGAATGTAGAGGGGGAAAAAAAGTTATCCTTTCTTCCTCCTTGAGAATTCCAGATGCCTCTCTTCTTGGGGACCCCTGGACTTCTTATAAACCTGCCTAGGAAATGACTAGGAGAAGGCAATGGCACCCCACTCCAGTACTCTTGCCTGGAAAATCCCATCAATGGAGGAACCTGGTGGGCTGCAGTCCATGGGGTCGCTAAGAGTCGGACACGGCTGAGCGACTTCACTTTCACTTTTCACTTTCACGCATTGGAGACGGAAATGGCAACCCACTTCAGTGTTCTTGCCTGGAGAATCCCAGGGACGGGGGAGCCTGGTGGGCTGCCGTCTACGGGGTCACACAGAGTCAGACACAGCTGAAGTGACTTAGCAGCAGCAGCAGGAAATGACTCTCTCATTCTCCCCTTTTCTTTTAGGAGAATTATGTTGCCAAGGGAAAGGGGTGTCATTTTCATTCCATAACTACTTCCTGCTGTTTGGGGTGTGGTCCCTAAATTGTTGAGGCAACATATTCTCCTAACCCTCATATTGAGGGTCTCTGACCCAGGGGCCCCAAGGAATAGTTGAAGGAGGCTGTGGCACTCGTAGGAGCTTGGACAACCATTTGTAACTTAAAAACTTTTAGACGGTTGTTGCTGCTGCTCCTAAGTCACTTCAGTCGTGTCCGACTCTGTGTGACCCCATAGACGGAAGCCCACCAGGCTCCCCCATCCTTGGGATTCTGTAGGCTAAGAACACTGGAGTGGGTTGCCATTTCCTTCTCCAATGTGTGAAAGTGGAAAGTGAAGTCTCTCAGTCATGTCCGACCCTTAGTGACCCCACAGACTGCAGCCTACCAGGCTCCTCCATCCATGGGATTTTCTAGGCAAGAGTACTGGAGTGGCTTGCCATTGCCTTAGAAAACTCCATTATACAGTTACGGATGAAAGGCAAAATAGTCATTAAACCAAGTTAAAATCAAAATGAAAAGTCACATTATATCCATCAGTCCATCTTAAGGTTATTAGATGTCTTCAGTTTAAGAAGAAGAATCATATACAATTGTTGTTGAAGGTTTTTGCAGACTTGGAGAAAGTCTTTTCCTTGAAGTGGAGATGTCCACCATGGGAAGCCTTCCACTGATGAAGAGGGGAGAACTCTACAGACCCAGTAGTTAGACTGATTGTGCAATGCTGCATAGGAGTGAGCCCAGGACAGGAAGGCATTTTCTTGAGGATCAAACGACAGACTCAGGATTTTTGGAGTCAGCAGAAGTAGGCTTACATAGATTATCAGGCCCATCTGAAAAGTGCAAAGTCAGAGCATAGAAAGGAAAGACAAAATGAAGTCACTTAGTTTTGGTCAGGGTGCCACCTCTTAATTCGAGTGTGATGTACCCACGAATCAATTTCTGGCACTTTGACAGCTGTAGGAAAAGAAAGAATAACCTGGTAAGGGCATTCCAAGCGGGGCTCAAGGGATGGGCCCCCAGACCCCAATTTTTTTATGAAGACCTCGGTTCCTGGCTCAAATAGAGGCTTGCTTGACTCAGAGATGGTCAGGAGTTGTCTCCCAGAGTTCTGTCAGTGTCTGTTGAAAAATTGATAGCTGAGTTACATAACTAGTTAATTCCAAGGCTTCAGGATCTATAACAATGTCTGTATGTAAGAAAGGCCTTCCATAAATACATTCAAAGGGGGACAGCCCCTCCTTTTTGGGGTCAGTTCGAGCCCTCATTAAAGATGTGGGTAGGACTTTAATCCAATTGTCCTGCGTCTCTTGAGTTAATTTGTGTAGATGTTTTCTGATAGTGTCATTAGCTTTTTCAACCTTTCCTGAAGATTGGGGTCTCCAGGAACAATGTAATTGATATTCTATTCCTAGAGCTTCAGACACCCCCTGAGTTACAGCAGCTTTAAAGGAGGAGCCATTGTCACTCTGAAGGCTCCATGGCAGCCCAAACTGGGGATAATTTCTTGGATTAAAATCTTTATATCCTCCTTAGCCTGTTTACTATGACAGGGAAAAGCCTCAATCCATCCGGTAAAAGTATTCACTCAAACTTGTAAGCAAGAATACCCATTAGCTTTTGGCATATGAGTAAAATCAATTTCCCAGGCTTCTCCAGGATACTTTCCACTTCATTGTAATCTAGATTTTGCTTGCTTTTCATTCTTTGGGTTATTTTTCTGACAAACCTCACACCTTTTGATAATCTTCTTTAAAGTTTTCATTACATTTTTACCTTCAAACAAACGAGAAGCTATCTGGTAAGTACTCTCTGCACCCAAATGAAAACTTTGGCGTAAACCCGTAAAAATTTTCCACTGAGCATTTTCAGGAATTATTAATCATCTATCCTTGGACTGTAACCACCTTTTATCAGTAATCTTTGTTCCTCTTTTCTCATATTTTTCTGATTCTTCCTCAGTATATTGTGGTTTTTCCTGTTCCACAGAACCTGTCCAGATCAAAGGCGTCTGTAGTGAAGCGGTTTCATAAAGTGCTGCTGTTCTGGCTTGACAGTCAGACAGCTGATTACTTTCAGCTACTTTACTCCCATCCCTATTGTGTCCTTTGTCATGCATAACAGCTACTTCTTTTATATATATATAATTTATTTATTTTAATTGGAGGCTAATTACTACATTATTGAATTGGTTTTGCCATACATTGACATGAATCTACCCCGGTTGTACGTGTGTTCCCCATCTTGAAACCCCCTCCCACCTCCCTCCCCATCCCATCCCTCTGGTTCATCCCAGTACACCAGCCCCAAGCATCCTTTATCATGCATTGAACCTGGACTGGTGATTTGTTTCACATATGATAATATACATGTTTCAATGCCATTCTCCCAAATCATTCCACCCTCACCCTCTCCCACAGAGTCCAAAAGACTGTTCTATACACCTGTGTCTCTTTTGCTGTCTCATATACAGGGTTATCATTATCATCTTTCTAAATTCCATATATATGCGTTAGTATACTGTATTGGTGTTTTTCTTTCTGGCTTACTTCACTCTGTATAATAGGCTCCAGTTTCATCCACCTCATTAGAACTGATTGAAATGTATTATTTTTAATTGCTGAATGATACTCCATTGTGTATATGTACCACAACTTTCTTATCCATTCATCTGCAGATGGACATCTAGGTTGCTTCCATGTCCTGGCTATTATAAACAGTGCTGCGATGAATATTGGAGTACATGTGTCTCTTTCAATTCTGGTTTCCTTGGTGTGTATGCCCAGGAGAGCGATTGCTGGGTCGTATGGCAGTTCTATTTTGAGATTTTAAGGAATCTCCACACTGTTCTCCATAGTGGCTGTACTAGTTTGCATTCCCACCAACAGTGTAAGAGGGTTCCCTTTTCTCCACATCCTCTCCAGCATTTGTTGCTTGTAGACTAGCATTTAAAAGTCTCTCAATCTCTCTGAAATGTTTAATAGGTTCTCCTGTTGCTGTTTTAAACTGTCTGCTTTCCTATATTACAGCATGAGCATGTAAAGTCAAATAGGCATACTTAGAATCAGTGTAGATATTTGCCGGCTGCCCTTTGCTTAACTGTAGAGCTCGGGTATAGAGTATAAGGATAAGGCACTACGGGGTGTAAAGGAACTACAGCCTCATTTATTATTTGTAAATCTTGAACTAGTCTCCATTTACCATTTGATTTCTTTATACCCAAAGTAAGAGTGTTGCAGGGACTGTTACAGGGAATTAATAGTCCCTGCTCCTTTAAATATTTGATGATGGGTTTTAACCTTTCCTTAATGTCTCACACACTAGTAAAGTCATGCTCAAAATTCTCCAAGCCAGGCTTCAGCAATACGTGAACTGTGAACTTCCAGATGTTCAAGCAGGTTTTAGAAAAGGCAGAGGCACCAGAGATCAAATTGCCAACATCCGCTGGATCATGGAAAAAGCAAGGGAATTCCAGAAAAACATCTATTTCTGCTTCATTGACTATGCCAAAGCCTTTGACTGTGTGGATCACAATAAACTGTGGAAAATTCTGAAAAAGATGGGAATACCAGACTACCTGACCTGCCTCTTGAGAAACCTGTATTCAGGTCAGGAAGCAACAGTTAGAACTGGACATGGAACAACAGACTGGTTCCAAATAGGAAAAGGAGTACGTCAAGGTTGTATATTGTCACCCTGCTTATTTAACTTATATGCAGACTACATCATGAGGAACGCTGGTTTGGAAGAAGCACAAGTTGGAACCAAGATTGCTGGGAAAAATATCAATCATCTCAGATATGCAGATGACACCACCCTTATGGCAGAAAGTGAAGAGGAACTCAAAAGCCTCTTGATGAAAGTGAAAGAGGAGAGTGAAAAGGTTGGCTTGAAGCTCAACATTCAGAAAACGAAGATCATGGCATCTGGTCCCATCACTTCATGTGAAATAGATGGGGAAACTGTGGAAACAGTGTCAGACTTTGTTTTTGGGGGCTCCAAAATCACTGCGGATGCTGATTGCAGCCATGAAATTAAAAGACTCTTACTCCTTGGAAGGAAAGTTATGACCAAACTAGATAGCATATTAAAAAGCAGAGGCATTACTTTGCCAACCAAGGTCCGTCTAGTCAAGGCTATGGTTTTTCCCGTGGTCATGTATGGATGTGAGAGTTGGACTGTGAAGAAAGCTGATCGCTGAAGAATTGATGCTTTTGAACTGTGATGTTGGAGAAGACTCTTGAGAGTCCCTTGGACTGCAAGGAGATCCAACCAGTCCATTCTAAAGGAGATCAGTCCTAGGTGTTCTTTGGATAGACTGATGCTAAAGCTGAAACTGCAATACTTTGGCCACCTCATGCGACGAGTTGACTCACTGGAAAAGACTCTGATGCTGGGAGGGATTGGGGGCATGAGGAGAAGGGGAGAACAGAGAATGAGATGCCTAGATGGCATCACCGACTCAATGGAGGTGAGTTTGAGTGAACTCCGGTAGTTGGTGATGGACAGGGAGGCCTGGCGTGCTGTGATTCATGGGTTCGCAAGGAGTCGGACACGACTGGGCGACTGAACTGAACTGAATGTCAGGTTTCAGTGAATACTGCTTCTTATGTGCCAATAGGTGTGGGTCTTTGAGCTTGACAGCTACAGGAATCTCACTTTGTGCTTGCCCCACAGATTTTCCATCAGCCTATACTCTAAGATTTACATTCTGTTCAATTAAAGGAAGAGAATGGGAAGGCTCCATATTCGTGGAAATAGAGGCATGGACCTTTTTCAGTATATCCCTCTCCAAAAGTGGTGAGGGAGACTCTGGCACGATCAGAAACTCATGTGAAAATAGCACAGAGTAAGTCACAACTTACAGAAACACTGAAGTAATACCTTTTGACTCATCCTGACAGTCTTCTTACGGAAGTGGATTGGGAAGAAAGTGGGCCAGGGGCTTCAGTAAGCACGGAGTAAGTTGCCCCAGTATCTTAAAGGAAATCGATGGATTGGCCACACACAGTTATTAATACCCAGGGTTCTTCATGTGTAATTAGGATGGGAGCTTGTGTGGGGAAACCTGGGCACATTCAGTCCTGTTTATCTTGAGAGTCTGACCCTTGAAACCTATGCCTCTGGGGGCCGTCTCTCTTCCAGTGTGGTCCTTTGCAGACCGGAATTGGAGCAGGGTGTGGCTTAGATGCCTGAAGGGAATTTTGCTTGATGTGCCCCTCTTTTCCACAGTAATCGCATGCCCATCCCTTTTCACCTGGGTCCCTCTGGGCACTTTTCTCAGGCTGTTTAAAAATCGTTTTCATAGCCATTGTGAGGGCTTCCACCTGTTCCTTTGTCTTTTTCTGCCTTTCTTTCTTTTCCTCATATTCCCTACCATAATAGACTGTCTGAGCCAGTTGTAACAGATTATCTAAAGACTGATTTGATCCAAAGCTCCCCTGGTGGCTCAGAGGATAAAGCGTCTTCCTGCAATGCGGCAGACCCGGGTTTGATCCTGGGTCGGGAAGATCCCCTGGAGAAGGAAATGGCAACCCATTCCAGCATTCTTGCCTGGAAAGTCCCATGGACTGAGGAGCCTGGTAGGCTACAGACCACTGGGTTGCAAACAGTCGGACACGACTGAGCGACTTCACTTTCACTTTCCCGTTTTAATAGCTTACGGCGGATATCTGGAGCCGACTGAGTGAGAAATCTATCCTTTAAAATCACTTTTCTCTCTTCACTTTCATGATCAATCTCAGTGAATCTGCGAAGGGCTTCTCTCAGTCTACCTAGGAATTTACCAGGAGCTTCCTTCTCCTCCTGTTATATGTCTGCCAATTTGCCATAGTTTAAAGACTTACCACACACCTGCCTGAGTCCTTCAGGAAAACATCTGACAAAATGACTCTGATCCGATCTTCCTTTAGCTGTGTTGTAGTCCCAGTCTGGTTCTGTAGTTGGGACCGCCTGATTCCCAGTGGGGAGGGTGGTTATCTCGTCCTCCCTCTTCCCTACTGATTCATTACCAAACCATTCATTTCCATAAGCAACCGCTTTTCCCAAAACTCAAGTCTTTCAGTCGGGAGTCAGCGTTTGTCCCAAGATATACATCACATCCTTCCAAGTAAGGTCATAAAGCAGAGTAACACCTTTAAAAGCTCTATTTTTTCTGGATCCTCTAAATAGTCTCCCAGATCTTCCTTGATTGTTTGTATTTCTTGATAAGAAAAAGGATTATTAACTCTCATAGACTGATTATTTCTCCCAGTGGGTGTTTCATGAAGAGGCAACAGCTTGTGTGACTGTTCCTCAGTCTCTCTGGCTGCTCTGTGCATATGATCCCAAGGATAGATTGGAGAAACCTGCTTTTCTTTATCTGTTTGTTTTCTGTCCTCCATCTCATCTAGCAAAGCAGGAGGATAGGAGTGAGCTGAAGGAGTCACACCCAAATCTATACCCTTAGGACATAAGTCTGGCATATTTCACAGAGAGATAAAGGGCAACACATAGGCTACTTCTACCCATTTTCGTTGTTTTCTACAGAACCGGTCTAATTGTAAAACAGTATTATACTTAAGAGACTCTCCAACTGGCCACCGTTCACCATCCTCCAGTGGGTACTGTGGCCATGTCGTATCACATAGGAAGACCAGGTGTGTCTTCTTTAAGCCCTGGGGATTAAATCTATCCCAGTTTATCAGAATACAGTTCAAAGGAGTGAGGCTGGAATTGTTACATCCCATCTGTAAGAGAGAAAAAAAGTGACCAGCAGCACCCTCTTTCTACTAGAGCAGGTGCTCTAGATGGGGGTGTAGACAGACTTTACACCAAAGCTTTTCTTTCCTGGTCGGACTGAGTCGGTCCCTTACCGATGCAGGCGACATACTCGTCCCTCCCAGTTCTACCACCAAGACGGGGTGCGGATGCATCAGGGGTAGACCTGATTGCATCCCTGACTGACGTCCAGCTCCTTACCATTAAAACCTTGCTTGCCTCTGATGCCACCCGGGGTGCGATCAGAGTAACCTTCCGGAATGACTCCCAGGTTAAGACTGCTGGGGGCACCTTTCGTCACCTGAGTGCCTGTGCACGACCCTGAGTATATTCCTGACCACAATAAGACCAATACAAACAGAAAAGATGTTCCCTCCAAGCGTCACCACACCAGTATAGGAGTATCCTCTGGTCCGCCAAGAGCCAGCATTACCGAAGGAAAAAATAAAATCCATTGTAGTTTCAATCTGAGTAACCTTTAACCTCAGAGATGCTCGTGGAGCTAGAGGTCCATCTAGCTTCCAAACTTTCCATGCCTAATGAGGCTAGGTGCTTCCTGACTACCAATCCAAGCTTGGGACCTAAGTCAGTACACAGTAACAGTATAGATCACAAGTCCCTTGAAAGTCTGTGATCTGACAGATTAGGTTAGTTCTAATTCCCAAGGAGTTATGAAATGGTCAAAGAGACCAAAAAGTTTGACCAAGAAAGAGAGTTCGGTCCACACGCTTTGCCCATTTCTGGTTGGTCCCCAAAGGAGACATGGGGTGCCTCTTGGCACTGACAGGTCAGTATAAACCCTCAACAGGTTTCTGCCATAAGCTGTATGAGGTCGCACGGGATTGCAGAGCAGGGCTGCTCTGCAGGACATTTCATTAATTCATGCAAGCACACCATGGAGTTAGTAAAGTTCAGCAGAAAATGTGTTCACTAGGAGAACAAAGAACTAGAGCTCCAAGAATCCTTACCTTGTCCTGAAATATTCCAGACGAGCCCTCAAGATGAAAGGTTGTTGCTGAACCATGGAAAAGACTCTGGGGTTCTTGGCCTCTGGAGGAGAAGAATTTGATCCAGGGCCAGAGATGAGGCTTGATCGCTCAGAGCTTTGTGTAATAAAGTTTTATTAAAGTATAAACGAGATAGAGAAAACTTCTGACATAGGCATCAGAAGGGGGCGGAAAGAGTACCCCCTGTTAGTGCTAGCAATGGAGTTATATACTTTCCAATTAGTTATTACAGTGAGTCAAAAGAATGTCTGGAGGTTGTAAGGACCTCAGTAGACCTACTCCCATAATTTAAATTTTAAGATAATAGGATTAGCCAGAAGGTTTTTTCCAGAGACTGTCTTCAAGCAGGATAGATTATTGTTATATAAGCCTAAGGATTGTAGAGGGGGAAAAAAAGTTTGTCCTTTCTTCCTCCTTGAGAATTCCAGGCCCCTCTCTCCTTGGGGACCCCTGGACTTCTTATCAACCTGCCTAGGAAATGACTCTCTCAACAAGAAGATCCAAGAAGTATTTTTAAAAAATTAATGAGATGAATGGACCTAGAGAATATCATACATAGTGAAGTTAATCATACTAAGGCAAATACTATGTGAAATCACTTATATTTGGAATCTAAAAAATAATACAAATGAATCCATATACAAAACAGAAACAAACTCACTGATTTAGGGGAAAAATATATATATATAGTTACCAAAAAGTGAGAGGAAAGGAGGAAGGGACAAATTAGGTATATGGAATTAAAAGATGAAAAATACAATCCATCAAATAGACAGGCAATAAAGATAAATTGTATAACACAGATATTTATATTTAATATCTTTTGATAACCTATAGTGGAATATAATCAGAAAAAAAGCTAGAATTAATATACTGTATACCTGAAACTAGCACAATATTTGTAAATCAGATATTCTTCAATAAAAAGGATTAGTGAGAGAAGACTAGCACAGCTCAATATTATAAAAGTACAATAATTAATGCAGTCTGGTACTGTTAAAACGAATTGATAGAACAAAAGAAAAATTCCCTGAAACAGATACAAAGTTCTATCTTTGTCAATAGCCATGGTGGGGATACAACTATTACACTCAGTTCAGTTCAGTCATTCAGTCGTGTCCGACTCTTTGCGACCCCATGAATCACAGCATGCCAGGCCTCCCTGTCCATCACCAACTACCGGAGTTCACTCAAACTCATGCCCATCGAGTCAGTGATGCCATCCAGCCATCTCATTCTCTGTCGTCCCCTTCTCCTCCCACCCCCAATCCCTCCCAGCATCAGAGTCTTTTCCAATGAGTCAACTCTTCGCATGAGGTGGCCAAAATATTGGAGTTTCCGCTTTAGCATCAGTATTTCCAATGAACACCCAGGACTGATCTCCTTTAGAGTGGACTGGTTGGATCTCCTTGCAGTATAAGGGACTCTCAAGAGTCTTCTCCAACATCACAGTTCAAAAGCATCAATTCTTCGGCGATCAGCTTTCTTCACAGTACAACTCTCACATCCATACATGACCACGGGAAAAACCATAGCCTTGACTAGACGGACCTTGGTTGGCAAAGTAATGCCTCTGCTTTTTAATATGCTATCTAGTTTGGTCATAACTTTCCTTCCAAGGAGTAAGAGTCTTTTAATTTCATGGCTGCAATCAGCATCCGCAGTGATTTTGGAGGCCCCAAAAACAAAGTCTGACACTGTTTCCACAGTTTCCCCATCTATTTCACATGAAGTGATGGGACCAGATGCCATGATCTTCGTTTTCTGAATGTTGAGCTTCAAGCCAACTTTTTCACTCTCCTCTTTCACTTTCATCAAGAGGCTTTTGAGTTCCTCTTCACTTTCTGCCATAAGGGTGGTGTCATCTGCATATCTGAGGTGATTGATATTTCTCCCGGCAATCTTGATTCCAGCTTGTGCTTCTTCTAGCCCAGCGTTCCTCATGATGTACTTTGCATAGAAGTTAAATAAGCAGGGTGACAATATACAGCCTTGACGTACCCATTTCCTATTTTTAACCAGTCTGTTCCATGTCCAGTTTTAAGTGTTGCTTCCTGACCTGCATACAGGTTTCTCAAGAGGCAGGTCAGGTGATCAGGTATTCCCATCTCTTTCAGAATTTGCCACAATTTACTGTGATCCACACAGTCAAAGTCTTTGGCATAGTCAATGAAGAAGAAATAGATGTATTTCTGGAACTCTCTTGCTTTCTCCATGATCCAGCGGATGTTGGCAATTTGATCTCTGGTGCCTCTGCCTTTTCTAAAACCATCTGGAACATCTTTAAGTTCACGAATCACATATTGCTGAAGCCTGGCTTGGAGAATTTTGAGCATGGCTTTACTAGCGTGTGAGATGAGTGCAATTGTGCTGTAGTTTAAGCATTCTTTGGCATTGCCTTTCTTTGGGATTGGAATGAAAACTGAACTTTTCCAGTCCTGTGGCCACTGCTGAGTTTTCCAAATTTGCTACTATATTGAGTGCAGCACTTTCACAGAATCATCTTTCAAGTTTTGAAATAGTTCAACTGGAATTCTGTCACGTTCACTAGCTTTGTTCATAGTGATGCTTTCTAAGGCCCACTTGACTTCACATTCCAGGATGTCTGGCTCTAGGTGAGTGATCACACCATTGTGATTGTCTGGATCGTGAAGATCATTTTTGTACAGTTCTTCTGTGTATTCTTCTGTGTATTCTTGCCACCTCTTCTTAATATCTTCTGCTTCTGTTGCTGCTGCTGCTGCTGCTAAGTCACATCAGTCGTGTCCGACTCTGTGTGACCCCATAGACGGAAGCCTATCAGGCTTCCCCATCCCTGGGATTCTCCAGGCAAGAACACTAGAGTGGGTTGCCATTTCCTTCTCCAATGTGTGAAAGTGAAAAGTGAAAGTGAGGTCGCTCAGTCGTGTCGGACCCTTAGCGACCCCACGGACTGCAGCCTACCAGACTCCTCCATCCATGGGATTTTCTAGGCAACAGTACTGGAGTGGCTTGCCATGTTAGATCCCTACAATTTCTGTCCTTTATCGAGCCCATCTTTGAATGAAATTTTCCCTTGGTATCTCTAATTTTCTTGAAGTGATCTCTAGTCTTTCTCATTCTGTTGTTTTCCTCTATTTCTTTTCATTGATCACTGAGGAAGGCTTTCTTATCTCTCCTTGCTATTCTTTGGAACTCTGCATTCAGATGTTTATATCTTTCCTTTTCTCCTTTGCTTTTCGCTTCTCTTCTTTTCACAGCTATTTGTAAGTTCTCCTCAGACAGCCATTTTGCTTTTTTGCATTTCTTTCCCATGGGGATGGTCTTGATCCCTCTCTCCTTTACAGTGTCACGAACCTCCATCCATAGTTCATCAGGCACTCTATCTATCAGATCTAGTCCCTTAAATCTATCTCTCACTTCCACTGTATAATCATAAGAGATTTGATTTAGGTCATATCTGAATGGTGTGGTGGTTTTTCCTACTTTCTTCAATTTAAGTCTGAATTTGGCAATAAAGAGTTCATGATCTGAGCCACAGTCAAATCCCAGTGTTGTTTTTGCTAACTGTATAGAGCTTCTCCATCTTTGGCCGCAAAGAATATAATCAATCTGATTTCGGTCTTGACCATCGGTGATGATGCCCATGTGTAGTCTCCTCTTGTGTTGTTGGAAGAGGGTGTTTGCTATGACCAGTGCATTCTCTTGGCAAAACTGTATTAGCCTTTGCCCTGCTTCATTCCATACTCCAAGACCAAGTTTACCTGTTACTCCAGGTTTTTCTTGACTTCCTACTTTTGCATTCCCGTCCCCTATAATGAAAAGAACATCTTTTTCTCATTTCTACCTCCCTCCTTATGTCTCCTCACAAGGCAGGTGTTATTAATATGATTAATCAGAACGTAGGATATTTGTTGGACAATGTCTTACTAATGGGAAGGGTTATTGTTTCTTTCACTTCAACACTCTCTGTTGCACTGCCTGCTTCCATGTGGTAAGCTGATCTGTGCCTGTGAATGGGTGAACTGGTTATATGATTTAGGACAATGTCTGCACTGCACATTGAGCCATCTTAGTTTCAAAGGGCTAGAATGAAGAAGGTTTCTTTATTCCTTTAAGTCAAAGCTTTTACACTTATCAATTATCGGAGTTCTGCAATAGGAGTTAGTGGACACTGGCTCAGCTATTAAATAAGTGGCACTTTGATTCTCATTTGGCTACAATTCTTTTTATTTCCTTTAATAAAATGTCTCAAGGAGAGGAGAAAGTAATATAAACCAGATTTTCTTGTGCTCCTGTATTAATATTATCACAATAGCTTTGAAAAATTGCATCTAATGCTGAGTATATTTAAAGTTTAATATTAGAAAAAGTTAGCATTTCAGTGGAAGAAAGAAAAACTTAATCAATACAGCCAGCTCTTCAAACACACAGATTCAAGAAACTACATATTAAAAACATAGCTGACATCTGAACAACTTGGATTTCAACTGAACAGGTCCACTTATATTCATATTTTTTCAATAAACATGTACATACTACACAATCTGTGGTCAGTTGAATCCACAGATGAAGAACCATGAATAGGGAGTGCCAAACACAAAGGTATAGGTGGTTTTTTTGATTGTGTGAAGGTTGGCATCATTAATCCCTGTGATTCTACTGTATTTGGAATAAATTCCAGAAAGTTCCAAGAAGCAGAACTTTAATTTGCCGTGGGTTAGGGGAGTCCCTTGGACTGCAAGGAAATCCAACCAGTCCATTCTAAAGGAGATCAATCCTGGGTGTTCATTGGAAGGACTTATGCTAAAGCTGAAAGTCCAATACTTTGGCCACCTCATGCGACGAGTTGACTCACTGGAAAAGAATCTGATGCTAGGAGGGATTGGGGGTAGGAGGAGATGGGGACGACAGAGAATGAGATGGCTGGATGGCATCACTGACTCGATGGGCATGAGTTTGAGTGAACTCCGGGAGTTGGTGATGGACAGGGAGGCCTGGCATGCTGTGGTTCATGGGGTCGCAAAGAGTCGGACACGACTAAGCGACTGAACTGAACTGAAGTGAACTGAACTGAAGGGGCTTCCCAGGTGGTTAAGTGGTAAAAATTCCACCTGCTAAGTAAGAGGTACAGGTTCAATCCCTGGGTGGGAAGATTCCCTGGAGAAGAAAATGGCAACCCATTCAAGTATTCTTGCCTGGAAAGTCCCATGGACTGAGAAGACTGGAAGGCTACAGTCCATGAGGTCGTGGAGAGTCAGACACGATTTGGTGACTAAACAACAATAGAAACTATTTAAATAACATTTACACTGTATTAGATATTATAACTAATCTAGCGATGACAAAGTATATAATAAGAGAGGATGTGTATAGGTTATGTGCAAATACTGTATCATTTATATAAGAGACTTAAGCTTGGATTTTAGTATCTACGGGGGTTCCTGGAACTAATCCAACAAAGTTATCAGGGAGGATTGTATATAGTTTTAGGACAAGTTGTTATTCCTTAAGAAATGCAAAATTATACCTGTGCTTATTACCATATGCTAAAATAAATTATCAGTGGATTCAAGGTAAAATAGCTTAAAAATAAAAGAATTAAAAGAAAATATAAATGAAAGAAGAGCAGGAAGTAGGTCGTGTAGAATCTTATAAGTCATAAAGCTTGCGAAGCTTTTGGAAGATTTTAAGCAGAGAAGTGACATGATCTGACTTTTATTTTAACACAATCAATCTAATTGATGTGTTTTGAAAAGACTGCAAGTAGGCAAGGGAGGAATTATGGAAATAATCTAGAATGCAATGCACTAATTATGTTTAGAGATGAGATAATGGTTGCTTGGAAGAGATGAGCAGTGGTCATGTTTAGGATGGATTTTTAAAATAGATCCAATGAGATATTTTGATGGTCTCAGATGAGGGATGGGAGGGGAAAAGAACAGAAAAAGATGGTTACGAAGTTTTTGGTCTGGATCACTGGAAGTAGTTGTCATTTAAAGAAATGGAGAAGTTTGAAATAAAGTTTAAGATAGGTATGGACATCCAAGTGGAAACATCAAGTAGATACTTTGCTAACAGAAAGGCAATGCCAAAGAATGCTCAAACTACTGCACAATTGCACTCATCTCACACGCTAGTAAAGTCATGCTCAAAATTCTCCAAGCCAGGCTTCAGCAATATGTGAACCATGAATTCCCAGATGTTCAAGCAGGTTTTAGAAAAGGCAGAGGCATCAGAGATCAAATTGCCAACATCCGCTGGATCATGGAGAAAGCAAGAGAGATCCAGAAAAACATCTATTTCTGCTTCATTGACTATGTCAAAGCCTTTGACTGTGTGGATCACAATAAACTGTGGAACATTTTGAAAGACATGGGAATACCAGACCACCTGACCTGCCTCTTGAGAAACCTGTATGCAGGTCAAGAAGCAACAGTCAGAACTGGACATGGAACAACAGACTGGTTCCAAATAGGAAAAGGAGTATGTCAAGGCTGTATATTGTCACCTTGCTTATTTAACTTCTATGCAGAGTACATCATGAGGAACGTTGGGCTGGAAGAAGCACCAGCTGGAATCAAGATTGTGGGGAGAAATATCAATAACCTCAGATATGCAGATGACACTACCCTTATGGCAGAAAGTGAAGAGGAACTCAAAAGCCTCTTGATGAAAGTGAAAGAGGAAAGTGAAAATGTTGGCTTGAAGGCCAACATTCAGAAAACAAAGATCATGGCATCTGGTCCCATCACTTCATGGGAAATAGATGGAAAAACAGTGGAAATAGTGTCAGACTTTTTTTTTTTTTTGGGCTCCAAAATCACTGCAGATGCTGATTGCAGCTATGAAATTAAAAGACGCTTACTCCTTGGAAGGAAAGTTATGACCAACCTTGATAGTATATTAAAAAGCAGAGACATTACTTTGACAACCAAGGTCCGTCTAGTCAAGGCTATGGTTTTTCCCGTGGTCATGTATGGATGTGAGAGTTGGACTGTGAAGAAAGCTGAGCGCCGAAGAATTGATGCTTTTGAACTGTGGTGTTGGGGAAGACTCTTGAGAGTCCCTTATACTACAAAGAGATCCAACCAGTCCATTCTAAATATCAATCCTGGGTGTTCATTGGAAGGACTGATGCTAAAGCTGAAACTCCAATACTTAGGCCACCTCATGCGACAAGTTGACTCACTGGAAAAGACTCTGATGCTGGGAAAGGTTGGAGGCGGGAGGAGACGGGGATGACAGAGAATGAAATGGCTGGATGGCATCACCGACTCTGTGGACATGGGTTTGGGTGAACTCCAGGAGTTGGTGATGGACAGGGAGGCCTGGCGTGCTGTGATTCATGGGGTCATGGAGAGTCGGACACGACTGAGCGACTGAAAGGAACTGAACTGAACCAAACTAGAGGAGAAGTGTGGACTAGAGAAAGAGATTTAAATCATCAGTATGTAGATGACGTTTAAAGATATATTGATAATATGCATGAGATCACTTAGTGAGTGATTTAGACAATAGACAGTGACAAAGATAATTAAATTAATCCAGGTACAAAATGATGGCAGCTCAGGCAAGCCCTATGCTGGTAAGTCGCTTCAGTCGTGTCCGACTCTGTGCGACCCTATAGATGGCCAACCACCAGGATCCTCCGTCCTTGGGATTCTCCAGGCAAGAGTACTGGAGTAGGTTACCCTTTCCTTCTCCAGGCAAGCCCTATAGAATGAAAGGAATAGCAAGTGTTTTGATTCTGGATGTATTTTAAAGTAAATGGATGGATTGGGGTTTCTAGATAGGTTTTTCTTTTGGATTTTTGAAAGTTTCTATCTTTTATCTACTAGTACCATGTCTGTGTTTGTATATTGCAGATATCCTTTCCCAGTCTGTCATTCATCTGTTAATCTTCTGCATGGTGTTGTTTGTTGAACAAAGCGACATTTATAATCAAATTCATCAAATTCTGGCTTCAATATTTGTGTTTTTTAAGTCTTGTTTTGAAAGTCCTTCCAACCTCTGGTCATGATGATATCCTGCTATATTATCTTCTATTTATGAGTTTGCCACATTTGGATATTTAATCATGGCAAAACCATTAACTAAGGATCCATTTCATATTTTCTCCATATAGTGAGGAAGTTTTCTCAATATACTTAATCTTTGCGACCCCATGGACTGTAGCCTGTTAGGCTCCTCTGTCCATGGGGATTCTCCATGCAAGAATACTGAAGCCGGTTGCCATTCATTCCTCCCGGGGATCTTCCTAATCCGGGGATGGAACGCAGGTCTTCCGCATTGCAGGCAGATTCTTTTCTGCCTGAGCCACCAGGGAAGCTCAAGAATACCCACCAGGGAAGCCCAAGAATACAAGAATCTCTGTCTAACCTTTCTCCAGGGGAACTTCCTGACACAGGAATTGAACCGAGGTCTCCTGCATTGCAGACGGATTCTTTAATAGCTGAGCTACCTAGGAAGCCCAATTTTCTCAATACCATATCCTAAACAATTCAGCTCTTCCTCCTTTTTTTTTTTTTTTTGGTCACCTTTACTGTTTGCTTTCTTTAAATAAGTAGATCCAACTCCAAGTTGTTTATTTTGTTGTATTTGTATATTATTTTCTTTTTTTTCACAGATGAATTCTACCAAAATTTTCTTTTTTTTTTTTTTATTGGAGGCTAATTACTTTACAATATTATATTGGCTGGTTTTGCCATACATTGACATGAATCCGCCCTGGGTGTACATGTGTTCCCCCTCTTGAACCCCCCTCCCACCTCCCTCCTCTCCATATCCTCCCTCTGGGTCATCCCCTTGCACCAGCCCCGAGCATCCTGTATCATGCGTCGAACCTGGACTGGTGATTCGTTTCACATATGATAATATACATGTTTCAATGCCATTATCCCACATCATCCTACCCTCACCCTCTCCCACAGAGTCCCAAAGACTGTTCTATACACCTGTGTCTCCTTTGCTGTCTCGTATACAGGGTTAAGGTTACCCTTTTTCTAAATTCCATATATATACGTTAGTATACTGTATTGATGTTTTTCTTTCTGGCTTACTTCACTCTGTATAATAGGCTCCAGTTTCATCCACCTCATTAGAACTGATTCAAATGTATTCTTTTTAATGGCTGAGTAATACTCCATTGTGTATATGTACCAAAGCTTTCTTATCCATTCGTCTGCCAATGGACATCTAGGTTATTTCCATGTCCTGGCTATTCTAAACAGTGCTGCAGTGAACATTGGGGTACACGTATCTCTTTCAATTCTCGTTTCCTCGGTGTGTATGCCCAGGAGTGCGATTGCTGGATCATATGGCAGTTCTATTTCCAGTTTTTTAAGGAATCTGCACACTGGTTTCCATAGTGACTGTACTAGTTTGCATTGCCACCAACAGTGTAAGAGGGTTCCCTTTTCTCCACACCCTCTCCAGCAGTTATTGCATGCAGACTTTTGGATACCAGCCATTCTGACTGGTGTGAAATGGTATCTTTACTTTCTTAAGGCAACAATATCATACTACTTTTATTATTATAAATTTTATTTTTTATTTTAAATTAATTATTTTAATTGGAGGCTAATTACAATATTGTGGTGGTTTTCTCCATACATAGACATGAATCAGCTACGGGTGTACAGGTGTCTCCCCCATCCTGTATGAATTTGAAATTTGTCTTACTATTTGGAAGATAAGCCTCCTTTGTTCAGGGTTGAGTTAGGTTTGTGCCATTTTTTTATACAAATTTTACACTGAGTTTATTAAATTGCTCAACAAAATGCATCTAGAATTTTGCTTCTCATCACACTGAATTTAAAGATTATTTTAGAGATAATTGGTATTTGTATGTTATTCCCTTATTGGAATGACTTTCCATTTATTCAGATAGTCTTATATGTCTTTAATATTGCTATGAAATTTTCACTATAAAGGTTTTACATATGATTGACTAAATTAATCTGTGGAAATTTGATTCCTTTTGTTGTTCATTTTGTTATAATTATAATTGATTATTAATAATATAGATAAATATTATTGATTTTTATAAGATAATATTTTATCTGGTGACTTCCTGAATTTCCTCATTAATTCTGTAGTATGTTGATTGTGACAAATGCTGGAAATTGTATCTTCCTACCCATTATTTATTTCTTCACATGTGTGCTTGCCAGGAGCTGTAATATTGTTGATAGCAGTGGTAACCCTTGTGGCTTTCCTAATCTCAAGGGGACCACAACTAATATTTCTCTCTTTGCTATGGATCATTTTTATTTGTTAAATCCCTTAGTGTCTGATTCTTTGCAACCTCATGGACTGCAGCATGCCAGACTTCTCTGTCCTTCACTATCTCCCAGAGTTTGCTCAAACTTATATCCATTGAGTCAATGATGCCATCCAATGATCTCATCCTCTGTCATCCCCTTCTTTTTCTGTTCTCAGTCGTTCTCAGCATCAAGATATTTTCCAGTGATTTGGCTCTTCGCATCATGTGTCAGAAGTATTGGAGCTTCAGCTTCAACATCAGTCCCTCCAATGAATATTTAGGACTGATTTCCGTTAGGGTTGACTGTTTTGATCTCCTTACTGTCCAAGGGGTTGTCCAGAATCTTTTCCAGCACCACAGTTAGAAAGCATCAATTCATCAGTGCTCAGCCTTCTTTATGGTCCAACTCTCATATCTGTACATGACTTGAAAAAACATTCTTTTGACTATCTCAACGTTTGTCGGTGAAGTGATGTCTCTGATTTTAATATGCTGTATAGGTTTGTCATAACTTTTCTTCTAAGGAGCAAGCATGTTTTAATTTCATAGGTGCAGTCACTTTGTGCAGTTATTTTGGAGCATAAGAAAATATTTTGTCACTGTTTGTAATTTTCTCCCATCTATTTGCTATGAAGCGATGGGACTAGATCCTAGGATTTTGAATATTGAATTTTAAGCTAGTTTTTTCACTCTCCTTTTTCACCTTCATCAAATGGCTCCTTAGTTGCTCTTCACTTTCTGTCATTAGGGTGATGTCACTTGCATATTAGGGGGATAATGATATTTTTCCCAACAATCTTTGATTCCAGCTTGAGATTCATCCCGTTTGGCATTTCACATGACGTATTCTGCATATAAGTTAAATAAGCAGGGTGACAATATACAACCTTGACGTGCTACTGTCAAAATTTTGAAACATTGTTCCATGTCCCTTTCTAACTGTTTCTTCTTGACCTGCATACAGGTTTCTCAGGAGTCAGGTAAGATGGTCTGGTATTCCCATCTCTTGAAAAAAATTCCAGTTTGTTGTGATCCACACAGTCAAAGGCTTTAGTGTAATCAACGAAGCAGAAATAGATATTTTTTTGGAATTCTCTTGTTTTTTATATGATCCAACAGATGTTGACAATTTGACCTCTTGTTCACCTGCCTTTTCTAAATTTGGCTTGTACATTTGGGAGTTCTTCGTTCACATACTGTTGAAGCCTAGCATGAAGGATTTTGAGCATTTTCTTCCTAGCATGTGGAATGAGTGCAATTGTATGGTAGTTTGATCATTCGTTAGTGTTGCCTTCCTTTGGGATTGAAATGAAAACTGATCTTTTCCAGTCCAGCTAATGCTGAGTTTTCCAAATTTGCTTGCATAATGAATGCAGCAGTTTAACAGCATCATCTTTGTAAGATTTGAGATAGCTCAGCTGAAATTTCTTCTTCTCCACTAGCGTTGTTCATAGTAATGTGTCCTAAGGACCACTGACTTCACATTCCAGTATGTCTAACTCTAGATGCGTGATCACACCATCGTGGTTGTCTGGGTCATTAAGACTTTTTTTGTATACTTCTGTGTATTCTTGCCACCTCTTCTTAATATCTTCTGTTTCTGTTAGGTCCATACCACCTCTGTCCTTTATTGTGTCAATCTTTGAGGGAAATGTTCCCTTGGTATCTCTAATTTTCTTGAAGAGACCTCTAGTCTTTCCCATTCTATTTTTTTCCCCTCTATTTCTTTGCATTGTTAACCTCAGGTTTGACAGAAAACAGCAAAATTCTGTAAAGCAATTATCCTTAAATAAAAAATAAATACATTTTATTTTAAATGAAAAAAAAAAGGGGTTTTCTTATCTTCCCTTTGAACTCTGTATTCAGTTGGGTGTATCTTTCCCTTTCTCCCTTGACTTTTGCTTCTAATCTTTTCTCAACTATTTGCAAGGCCTCCTCAGGCAACAATTTTGCCTTCCTGTATTTCTTTCTCTTGGGTATGGTTTTGGTCACCACCTTCTGTACAGTGTTAGGAACCTCTGTCCGTAGTACTTCAGGTATTCTGTTTATCAAATCCTAATGCTTTGAATCTATTTGTCACTTACACCATACAATTGTAAGAGATTTTATTTAGGTCACACATAAAAGGACTATTGATTTTCCCTGCTTTCTTCAATTTAAGTCTGAATTTTGCAATAAGAGTTCATGATCTAATCCAAAGTCAGCCCTATATCTTGTTTTTTTCTGACTGTATAGAGTGTCTCCAGCTTCAGGTGCAGAGTGTAACCAATCTGATTTCAGTATTGACCATCTGGTGATGTCATGCCTGAAGTATTTTTTCAGGAAGATAATAAAAATTATTTAAATCTTAAGCAATGGAAATTACTAAAACTTTAATAAAAGGATCATTTAAAAACCACTTCACAAATTAACTCTGTAAAGTGATTTTTCTAAGATGATTATATCCAAATTCCCCAAAATATCTTTAAAAATATAACTGCCAATAAGTTTGGAATTTATACTCCTCCCCCTCTTTCCCAAATAAAATTTATTTACTTATTTATTTATTTATTGGCAGTTATTACTGTATATATATATATATATTAATTGGAGGCTAATTCAGCTCAGTTCAGTTCAGTTCAGTCGCTCAGTCATGTCCGAATCTTTGCGACACCATGAATCACAGCACGCCAGTCCTCCCTGTCCATCACCAACTCCCGGAGTTCACTCAAACTCATGTCCATCGAGTCGGTGACGCCATCCAGCCATCTCATTCTCTGTCGTCCCCATCTCCTCCCGCCCCCAATCCCTCCCAGCATCAGAGACTTTTCCAGTGAGTCAACTCGTCGCATGAGGTGGCCAAAGTATTGGAGTTTCAGCTTTAGCATCAGTCCTTCTAATGAACACCCAGGATCGATCTCCTTTAGAATGGACTGGTTGGATCCCCTTGCAGTCCAAGGGACTCTCAAGAGTCTTCTCCAGCACCACAGTTCAAAAGCATCAATTATTCAGCGATCAGCCTTCTTCACAGTCCAACTCTCACATCCATACATGACCACGGGAAAAACCATAGCCTTGACTAGACAGACATTGGTTGGCAAAGTAATGTCTCTGCTTTTTAATATGCTGTCTAGGTTGGTCATAACTTTCTTTCCAAGGAGCTTCCACTGTTTCCCCATCTATTTGCCATGAAGTGATGGGACCAGATGCCATGATCTTGGTTTTCTGAATGTTGAGCTTCAAGCCAAACTTTTCACTCTCCTCTTTCACTTTTATCAAAGGTTTTTGAGTTCCTCTTCACTTTCTGTCATAAGGGTGGTGTCATCTGCATATCTGAGGTATTTCTCCAGGCAATCTTATTTCCAGCTTGTGCTTCTTCCAGCCCAGCATTCCTCATGATGTATTCTGCATATAAGTTAAATAAGCAGGGTGACAATATACAACCTTGACGTCCTCCTTTTCCTTTTTGGAACCAGTCTGTTGTTCCATGTCCAGTTCTGACTGTTGCTTCCTAACATGCATACAGGCTCCTCAAGAGGCAGTTCAGGTGGTCTGGTTTTCCCATCTCTTTCAGAATGTTCCACAGTTTATTGTGATCCACACAGTAAAAAGCTTTGGCATAGTCAATGAAGCAGAAATAGATGTTTTTCTGGAACTCTCTTGCTTTCTCCATGATCCAGCGGATGTTGGCAATTTGATATCTGGTTCCTCTGCCTTTTCTAAAACCTGCTTGAACATCTGGAAGTTCACGAATCACATAGTTTTCTATATATAAGTCTTTTCTTTCTTTAGGTAGATATATCCCTAAGTATCTTATTCTTTTCGTTGTAAAAGTGCATGGAATAGTTTCCTTATTTTCTCTATTTTCTCATTATTAGTGTATAGGAATGCAAGGGATTTCTGTGTGTTGATTTTATATCCTGCAACTTTACTGTATTCATTGATTAGCTGTAGTAGTTTTCTGGTAGAGTCTTTAGGGTTTTCTGTGTAGAGGATCATGTCATCAGCGAACGGTGAAAGTTTTACTTTTTCTTTTCCAATTTGGATTCTATTTATGCCTTTTTCTGCTCTGATTGCTGTGGCCAAAACTTCCAGAACTATTGTTGAATTGTAGTGGTGAGAGTGGGCACCCTTGTCTTGTTCCTGACTTTAGGGAAAATGCTTTCAATTTTTCACCATTGAGGATAATGTTTGCTGTGGGTTTGTTATATATAGCTTTTATTATGTTGAGGTATGTCCCTTCTATTCCCACCTTCTGGAGGGTTTTTATCATAAATGGATGTTGAATTTTGTCAAAGGCTTTCTCTGCATCAATTGAGATAATCATATGATTTTTATTTTTCAGTTTGTTAATGTGGTGTATTACATTGATTGATTTGCAGATATTGAAGAATCCTTGCATTCCTGGGATAAAGCCCACTTGGTCATGATGTATGGTCTTCTTAATGTGTTGTTGGATTCTGATTGCTAGAATTTTGTTCAGGATTTTTGCATCTATGTTCATCAGTGATATTGTCCTGTACTTTTCTTTTTTTGTGGAATCTTTGCCAGGTTTTGGGATTAGGGTGATGCTGGCCTCATAGAATGAGTTTGGAAGTTTCCCTTCTTCAGCAATTTTCTGGAAGAGTTTGAGTACAATAGGTGTTAGCTCTTCTCTGAATTTTTGGTAGAATTCAGCTGTGAAGCCGTCTGGACCTGGGCTTTTGTTTGCTGCAAGATTTCTGATTACAGTTTCAATTTCCGTGCTTGTGATGCGTCTGTTCAGATTTTCTATTTCTTCCTGGTTCAGTTGTGGAAAGTTGCACTTTTCTAAGAATTTGTCCATTTCTTCCAAGTTGTACACTTTATTGGCATATAATTGCTAATTGTAGTCTCTTATGATCCTTTGTATTTCTGTGTTGTCAGTTGTGATCTCTCCATTTTCATTTCTAATTTTATTGATTTGGTTTTTCTCCCTTTGTCTCTTGATGAATCTGACTAGTGCTTTATGAATTTTATTTACCTTCTCAAAGAACCAGCTTTTTGCTTTATTGATTTTTGCTATGGTCTCTTTTGTTTATTTTGCATTTATTTCTGCCCTAATTTTTAAGATTTCTTTCCTTCTACTAACCCTGTGGTTCTTCATTTCTTGCTTTTCTAGTTTCTTTAGGTATAGAGTTAGGTTATTTAGTTGACTTTTTTCTTATTTCTTGAGGTATGCCTGTATTGCTATGAACCCTCTCCCTAACACTGCTTTTACAGTGTCCCATAGTTTTTGGGTTGTTGTGTTTTCATTTTCATTCATTTCTATGCATATTTTGATTTCTTCTAGGATTTATTGCTTATTCAGCAGTGTGTTGTTCAGCCTCCTTATGTTGGCATTTTTAATAGTTTTTCTCCTGTAATTGAGATCTAATCTTACTGCATTGTGGTCAGAAAAGATGCTTGGAATGATTTCAGTTTTGTTGATTTTACAAAGGCTAGATTTATGGCCCAGGATGTGATCTATCCTGGAAAAGGTTCCATGTGCCCTTGAGAAAAAGGTGAAATTCATTGTTTTGGGGTGAAATGTCCTATAGATATCTATTAGGTCTAACTGGTCTAATGTATCATTTAGAGTTTGTGTTTCCTTGTTAATTTTCTGTTTAGTTGATCTATCCATAGGTGTGAGTGGGGTATTAAAGTCTCCCACTATTATTGCATTGTTGTTAATTTCCCCTTTCATACGTGTTAGTAATTTTCTTACATATTGTGGTGCTCCTATGTTGGGTGCATAAATATTTATAATTGTTATATCTTCTTCTTGGATTGAGCCTTTGATCATTATTTAGTGTCCTTCTTTGTCTCTTTTCACAGCCTTTGTTTTAAAGTCTATTTTATCTGATATGAGTATTGCTACTCCTGCTTTCTTTTGGTCTCTATTTGCCTGGAATATCTTTTTCCAGCCCTTCATTTTCAGTCTGTATGTGTCCCTAGTTTTGAGGTGGGTCTCCTGAAGACAACATATATAGGTGTCTTGTTTTTGTATCCATTCAGCCAGTCTTTGTCTTTTGGTTGGGACTTTCAACCCATTTACATTTAAGGTAATTATTGACAAGTATGATCCCATGTCCATTTTCTTTATTGTTTTGGGTTCAAGTTTATACAGCCTTTCTGTGTTTCCTGTCTAAAGAAGATCCTTTATCATTTGTTTGAGAACTGGTTTGGTGATGCTGAGTTCTCTCAGCTTTTGCTTGTCTGTAAAGCTTTTAATTTTCCTTCATATTTGAGTGAGATCCTTGCTAGGTGTAGTAATCTGGGCTGCAGGTTATTTTCTTTCATCACTTTAAGTATGTGTTGCCATTCCCTCCTGGCCTGAATAGCTTCTTTTTAAAGATCAGCTGTTATACTTATGGGAATCCCCTTGTGTATTATTTGTTGCTTTTCCCTTGCTGCTTTTAATATTTGTTCTTTGCGTCTGATCCTTGTTAATTTGATTAATATGTGTCTTGGAGTATTTCACCTTGGGTTTATCCAGTTAGAGACTCTCTGGATTTCTTGGACTTGGGTGATTATTTCTTTCCCCATTTTAGGGAAGTTTTCAACTATTATCTCCTCAAGAATTCTCTCATGGTCTTTCTTTTTGTCTTCTTCTGGGACTCCTATGATTCGAATGTTGGGGCATTTAACATTGTCCCAGAGATCTCTGAGATTGTCCTCATTTCTTTTAATTCGTTTTTCTTTTTTCCTCTCTGTTTCATTTATTTCTACCATTTTATCTTCTAACTCACTTATCCTATCTTCTCCCTCTGTTTTTCTACTCTTCGTTCCCTCCAGAGTGTTTTTGATCTCATCTATTGCATTATTCATTGTATACTAAGTCTTTTTTGTTTCTTCTAGATCCTTATTAAACCTTTCTTGCATCTTGTCGATCCTTGTCTCCAGGTTATTTATTTGTAATTCCAATTTGTTTTCAAGATTTTCGATCATTTTCACTATCGGAAATTCAGAGTTCTTTATCAGGTAGGTTCCCTTTCTCTTCCTCTTTTGTTTGGATTGGTGGGCATTTATCCTGTTTCTTTACTTGCTGGGCATTTGTCTGCCTTTTCATCTTGCTTATATTGCTGTGTTTGGGGTGGCCTTTCCATCTTCTGGCAGTTTGTGGAGTTCTCTTTATTGTGTAGTTTCCTCGCTGTGTGTGGGGTTGGACGGGTGGCTTGTCAAGGTTCCCTGGTTAGGGAAGCTTGTGTCGGTGTTCTGGTGGGTAGAGCTGGATTTCTTCTCTCTGGAGTGCAATGAAGTGTCCATTAATGATCTATGAGATGTCAGTGGGTTTGGAGTCACTTTGGGCAGCCTGTATGTTGAAGCTCAGGGCTATTCTCCTGTGTTGCTGGAGAATTTATATGGTATGTCTTTCTCTGAAACTTGTTTACCCTTGGGTGGTGCCTGGTTTCAGTGTAGGTATGGAGGCATTTGATGAGCTCCTATCGAGTAAAGTTCCCTGCAAGAGGAATTCTCTGGTGTTTTCAGGATTTGGACTTAAGCCTCTGCCTCTGGTTTTCAGTCTTATTCTTGCAGTAGGCTCAAGTCTTTTCCATCTGTCACTTCCAAGGCAGTTCCTTCTGTTTAAACTCTTTTGTTTGCTGGTTTCTTCAATGTCTAATTCACCTCCTGACACAAGGGGGCGGTGGTGGACACTTTTAGGCTTACCTCTTTAGTCGTCCTGTGGGGAGGGAGGACTGCTGTTAACAAATATCACTGGTGTCCGTGGGGAGTGCTCACAGTTTCTCGGCTACACTGTGATTGCCCCCACTCACAGCGTGTGTGCTCTTCCTGTTTATGCTGCTCAGGCTCTAGGTTGCTCTGCCGGGAACTGTCCGAGGCCGGCACTGGGTTCTATGCACTTTCCAGGTCTGAGCGGCTCAGGTTCAGGTACTCGGGTACTCCACAAAGGCGCAGACTTGGTTGGGTCTGTGTTTTGTGCCTTTCCCTGGTCCGAGAAGTTCATATGAACAAGTGTTTGGCAAGCCCAGTCGCTGAGACTTATCCCCTCCCTGGTCCCTGCTGCTCGGTTTTCTGGGTGTACAACTGGCGCACCTTCTCAGGCGAATATCAACCGGCCAGAACCCAAGAAGTCTTGGTTAGCAACAAAGCCTACTTGCAAGCTTGGTATTGGACGCCTCTCTGGGGCCATGATTGCCCGCTTCTGGCTCTGGCTGCTCTCCCCTGCCTGTCTTGGCGGGGGATGGTGAATGGGCTGATGGCAGCTGGCTAGCTCTTTTCAGTCCTTTGTTCTGTGAGCAGGTCTGGTGGTGTCTTAGGTTGGGGCTTTTCACCTTTTTACGGGGTAGCTATCCCACAGTCAGCCCCCTCAGATTGCCCTTGGGGCATTCAGGCCCGGTCCTTATTCTAAGTGATGCAGCCAACGCCTCTCTGCCCAGCCCCTGCTTGCTAGTGAGGGGTGTGGGCGGTTGCGCCGCTTCTCTGCTGAGAGTTACTGCTGGGCACTTTGTCTATTGGTTTTTAATTATTTTTTTATTTTTCCTCCTGGTTATGTTGCCCTCTGAGGTTCCAAGGTTTGCCACAGACTCGCCAGTGAGTGTTTCCTGGTGTTTGAAAACTTCTCTCTTTTTTTTTAAGCCTCCCTTCCCTGGACGGATCTCCATCCCCCCCCTTTTGCCTCTCTTTTTATCTTTTATATTATTTCCTACCTCCTTTAGAAGACAATGGGCTACTTTTCTGGGTGCCTGATGTCCTCTGCTGGCATTCAGAAATTGTTTTGTGGGATTTACTCAGCGTTCAAATGTTCTTTTGATGAATTTGTCGGTGAGAAAGTGGTCTCCCTGTCCTATTCCTCCGACATCTTCATACAATCTCCCAAATAAAATTTAAAGATTTTATAATACAGACTCCCACAAAGCATACAAATTCTCCTGTATTCAATAGATGTCCTCCTGTTAGATAGGAAAAACCCAACCTAATTAGGCTAATTACACCACTATTAAAAAGCTGTACTTACTACTTCAGACTATTGGTAGTAACATCTTGTATTTTAACCTAAAATCCTTATTAAATACTAGTTTAATGTCTGCATTATCAATTAGAGGATTGGCTAACTTTAGTGAAATGAGATTTATTCAAGTAATAATGCAACATAATATATTACTACTATAAAAACAAGTATCATGCAGTCAGAATTGTTACTGTATACCCATCTTAAAAATATTTCCCCACATACCTATGTAAAAATACCATTTGAAGTCAATGACACCACAATATGTAAATAGTTATTATAAATGCTCTTAGCATATTCTACAGACACCATATTTACTTTTTAGGAGACCATAAATTGTACCATGGAAAAATTACACCGTTGGAAATTCTCATGTTCTAATAGTGCTGTGTGTTCAAATTTATTTATTTATTTTCTGTTTTTTATTTTTTCAAAATTTATTTATTTATTTATTTATTTTGCATTTCAATAGTTTAATATGAACAATCAGAACTAATTAACAGTATAACAATATTTTATAACTGAAATAATTAAAATAAACTATAAAATTACTACATAAAACAGGTCTGATCTAGCTTATTTACTTTCTATAATCTCTTCAGTGCTGCAAAACCATTTCTTTCTTTTTTTTTCATGTTTTAATAAACACTTCGTCTATTTGTATTGCTTTCTTTTTCATCACAATAATAGAAGTATAACACCATATATCACTGCAAAACAAATTTCCACATAAATGCTGATAAGCACAAAATATTTTTCATCATTTACATTTTAACTGTAATAATATATGGCAGGATTAAAGCTTCATCCATCATGTGTCTAACTAACCTTGCTGTAATGAATTTCTAAATGTAATGGTTTCTGTCGCAAAGTAAAATCGTACATAATGTCTAGTGACACAGTACGCTGGTGGATGGGTGGTTTTGGAAAATGGAAATGCAAATTCATTTTTAATTAGATTTATAAACTTCACCACCTCCACCTCCAGCCAGCTTCCCAACCCTCCCTCCAACCACCATTATTTATTTATTTAAATGAGGCTTCTAATTAATGTTTGACAGAGCTGTTTCACGTTGAACAGACGAAATTTCTTTAAACAAACTTACTTATACTCCAGAGTCCTTTAAAAACTTAATAGTATTTATACATTGAAGGTATTTGATTTTCTTGTAACTAGCACTTCAAATGCAACAAGCATTTGAAGCAACAAGCATTTGACCCAACAAGTAAAACTTTCTACAGTTCATAACTTTTATAAATAAAATAAATTAAATGTACAGTGAATAAGTTCTCTGAAATATTTCAATATTTCTGCAGGTTTAGTAGCATCATAAAATACATTTCAACTAAAATTCACAAATCTAAAAACCTGTTAGGCATTTTTAGGCGTTTTAAGTTGGAAATGAAGACCAATGTTACATCGTAATATGCCAAATACAAATAGTACTTCAAATAGCAAATACTACAGTTTGTCCCAAACTTTAAAAACTATTCATGAACTCAACACTGAACTATTGATGGCTATGAGAATTGTTTCCTAGCCTTTTTGAAAATTTCAACCCATTTACATTTAAGGTAATTATTGATAAGTACGATCCCATAGCCATTTTCTTTATTGCTTTGGGTTCAAGTTTATACACTCTTTCTGTGTTTCCTGTCTATAGAAGATCCTTTAGCATTTGTTGGAGAGCTGGTTTGGTGATGCTGAATTCCCTCACCTTTTGCTTGTCTGTAAAGCTTTTGAGTTCTCCTTCATATTTGAATGAGATCCTTGCTGGGTATAGTAATCTGGGCTGTAGGGTATTTTCTTTCATCACTTTAACTATGTCTTGCCACTTCCTTCTGGCCTGAAGAGTTTCTGTTGAAAGATCAGCTGTTATCCTTATGGGAATCCCCTTATGTGTTATTTGCTGCTTTTCTCTTGCTGCTTTTAATATTTGTTCTTTGTGTTTGATCTTTGTTAATTTGATTAATATGTGCCTTGGAGTATTTCGCCTTGGGTTTATCCTGTTGGGGACTCTCTGGATTTCTTGGACTTGGGTGATTATTTCTTTCCCTGTTTTAGGGAAGTTTTCAACTATTATCTCCTCAAGTATTCTCTCATGGTCTTTCTTTTTGTCTTCTTCTTCTGCAACTCCTATGATTCGAATGTTGGAGCGTGTAACATTGTCCCAGAGGTCTCTAATTTTGTCCTCATTTCTTTTAATTCATTTTTCTTTTTTCCTCTCTGTTTCATTTATTTCTACAATTCTATCTTCTAGTTCGCTTATCCTGTCTTCTGCCTCTGTTATTCTACTGTTTGTTCCCTCCAGAGTGTTTCTGATCTCATCTACTGCATTATTCATTGTATATTGACTCTTTTTTATTTCTTCTAAGTCCTTATTAAATCTTTCTTCCATCTTCTCAATCCTTTTCTCCAGGTTATTTATCTGTAACTCCATTTTGCTTTCAAGATTTTGAATCATTTTCACCATCAAAATTTGAAATTCTTTATCAGGTAAATTCCCTATATCTTCTTCTTTTGTTTGTGTTGGTGGGCAATTATCTTGTTCCTTTACTTGCTGGGTATTTCTCTGCCTCTTCATCTTGCTTATATTGCTTTGCTTGGGGTGGCCTTTCCCTCTTCTTGCAGTTTGTGGAGTTCTCTTTATTATGTAGTTTCTTCACTGTGTGTGGGATTGGACGGGTGACTTGTCCGGGTTCCCTGGTTAGGGAAGCATGTGTCGGTGTTCTGGTGGGTGGAGCTGGATTTCTTCTCTCTCCTTTAGAAGACAATGGGCTGCTTTTCTGGGAGCCTGATGTCCTCTGCCAGTATTCAGAAGTTGTTTTGTGGACTTTACTCCGCGTTCAAATGTTCTTTTGATGAATTTGTGGGGGAGAAAGTGGTCTTGCTGTCTTATCCCTCCGCCATCTTGTTCCTTCCTCCCCAGAACACTGGATTCTTATAGTCCACTTGGTCGTGGAGTATCTCTTCCCAGCTGCTCCAGCAAGGTGTAGCTGCTGTACCTTACCTTGGACAAGGGGTATCTCCTCAAGGCCGCCCCTCCTGCTTTGAATGTGGATCAGTTACTCTCGGCCCTCAGGTGCCCAAGCAGCCACCGCCTCCTGGAGGTGGTACAGCTCCTCTCGGCCACCGCCCTAACCCTGGGTCCGGGCAGCTCCTCTCAGCCACGATTCTGCACGTGCTCGGTTGTGCTGGAGCCGGGCGTCTCTCGCGTCTGCGCCGCCGGAGCCGGGCGTCTCTCACGTCTGCGCCCGTGTGTTCAAATTTAATGACCTCAATTATTAAGTATCTAGATTAAAGAATAAATTTTATTTCAGAAGCATGCTACTTGATTTAGGTCATACATAAATGCATGTGTATCACTTCTAGTACCTTAAGTGCTCACCAGCAAAGCATTATTATGCAGACTCACTCGTCACAAGAATGAAGAGCTATTATTCATCTCTTCTGCATGTTAAAAGGTGGTCAACTCTAATTCAAAAGTGCTCACATCATTATGCCTGTAAATAATCATGCAGTTTAAAGATGGGCTGAGTTAAGTACAACTGCAACATATTATAAACAATTTATTGCAAAAATGTCACAAGTTAAAACTAGAATACTCTACACAATTGATAACAAGATATAATAAAATCTTTTCAATAAAGTTCTCTCTATAATAAGTTGGCCAAATGGATATATATAGATATGATAAAGATCTTATTGAAGATGCATACAGGTCAGAATTTTGAGGAAAATAAATCACATCTGCTTCACCAGGCTCTTGAAAAGTATTCATTACTGGATTCAATTCAGTCACTCAGTCATGTCCGACTCTTTGCGACCCCATGAATCACAGCATGTCAGGACTCCCTGTCCATCACCAACTCCCGGAGTTCACTCAAACTCATGTCCATTGAGTCGGTGATGCCATCCAGCCATCTCATTCACTGTCGTCCCCATCTCCTCCTACCCCCAATCCCTCCCAGCATCAGAGTCTTTTCCAGTGAGTCAACTCGTCGCATGAGGTGGCCAAAGTATTGGAGTTTCAGCTTTAGCATCAGTCCTTCTAATGAACACCCAGGATCGATCTCCTTTAGAATGGACTGGTTGGATCCCCTTGCAGTCCAAGGGACTCTCAAGAGTCTTCTCCAGCACCACAGTTCAAAAGCATCGATTATTCAGCGATTAGCCTTCTTCACAGTCCAACTCTCACATCCATACATGACCACGGGAAAAACCATAGCCTTGACTAGATGAAACTTGGTTGGCAAAGTAATGTCTCTGCTTTTCAATATGCTATCCAGGTTGGTCATAACTTTCCTTCCAAGGAGTAAGCATCTTAATTTCATGGCTGAAATCAGTATCCGCAGTGATTTTGGAGCACAAAAAAAAATAAAGTCTGACACTGTTTCCAATGTTTCCCTATCTATTTCCAATGAAGTGATTGGACCAGATGCCATGATCTTGGTTATCTGAATGTTGAGCTTCAAGCCAAACTTTTCACTCTCCTCTTTCACTTTCATCAAGAGGCCTTTGAGTTCCTCTTCACTTTCTGCCATAAGGGTGGAGTCATCTTCATCTCTGAGGTTATTGATATTTCTCCCAGCAATCTTGATTCCAGCTTGTGCTTCTTCCAGCCCAGCGTTCCTCATGATGTAGTCTGCATATAATTTAAATAAGCAAGGTGACAATATACAGCCTTGACGTACTCCTTTTCCTATTTGGAACCAGTCTGTTGTTCCATGTCCAGTTTTAACTGTTGCTTCCTGACCTGCATACAGGTTTCTCAAGAGGCAGGTCAGGTGGTCTGGTGTTCCCATCTCTTTCACAGTTTTCCACAGTTTATTGTGATCCACACAGTCAAAGGCTTTGGCATAGTCAATAAAGTAGAAGTAGATGTTTTTCTGGAACTCTCTTGCTTTATCCATGATCCAGCAGATGTTGGCAATTTGATCTCTGGTGCCTCTGCCTTTTCTAAAACCTGTTTGAACATCTGGAAGTTCACGAATCACATATTGCTGAAGCCTGGCTTGGAGAATTTTGAGCATGACTTTACTAGCCTGTGAGATGAGTGCAATTGTGCGGTAGTTTGAGCATTCTTTGGCATTGCTTTTCTTTGGGATTGGAATGAAGACTGACCTTTGCCAGTCCTGTGGTCACTGCTGAATTTTCCAAATTTGCTGGCATATTGAGTGCAGCACTTTCAAAGCATCATCTTTCAAGATTTGAAATAGCTCAATTGGAATTCCATTACCTCCACTAGCTTTGTTCGTAGTGATGCTCTCTAAGGCCAACTTGACTTAACCTTCCAAGATGTCTGGTTCCAGCTGAGTGATCACGCCATCATGGTTATCTTCATCATGAAGATCTTTTTTGTACAGTTCTTCTGTGTATTCTTGCCACCTCTTCTTAATATCTTCTGCTTCTGTTAGGTCCATACCATCTGTCCTTTATCAAGCCCATCTTTGCATGAAATGTTCCCTTGATATCTCTAATTTTCTTGAAAACATATCTTGCTTTTCCTAGTCTGTTGTTTTCCTCTATTTCTTTGCATTGATCACTGAGGAAGGCTTTCTTATCTCTCCTTGCTATTCTTTGGAACTCTGCATTCAGATGCTGATATCTTTCCTTTTCTCCTTTGCTTTTCGCTTCTCTTCTTTTCACAGTTATTTGTAAGGCCTCCTCAGACAGCCATTTTGCATTTTTGCATTTCTTTTCCAGGGGGATGTTCTTGGTCCCTGTCTCCTGTACAATGTCATGAACCTCCGTCCAGAGTTCATCAGGCACTCTATCTATCAGATCTACTCCCTTAAATCAATTTCTCACTTCCACTGTATAAACATAAGGGATTTGATTGAGCTCATATCTGAATGGTCTAGTGGTTTTCCCTACTTTCTTCAATTTAAGTCTGAATTTGGCCATAAGGAGTTCATGATCTGAGCCACAGTCAGCTCCTGGTCTTGTTTTTGCTAGCTGTTTAGCTTCTCCTTCTTTGGCTGCAAAGAATATAATCAATCTGATTTCGGTGTTGACCATCTGGTGATGTCCATGTGTAGAGTCTTCGCTTGTGTTGCTGGAAGAGGGTGTTTGCTATGACCAGTGCGTTCTCTTGGCAAAACTCTATTAGCCTTTGCCCTGCTTCATTTCATGCTCAAGGCCAAATTTTTCTGTTACTCCAAGTGTTTCTTGACTTCCCACTTTTGCATTCCAGTCCCCTATAATGAAAAGCACATCTTTTTGGGGTGTTAGTTCTAAAAGGTCTTGTAGGTCTTCATAGAACTGTTCAACTTCGGCTTCTTCAACATTACTGGTTATGTAACATAAGTAAGCAAAATTTGGGACTCATTCTTTCACTGAAATGTGCTTCCATTTCAGTGACTGTTTTCTGAAAGAAATCCCTGGAGCTGCTTTCATAATTCAATAACACTGGGCACTGAACTACCTATAGAAAGCTCTCTCACTTCTGTGTATAAGACAAGTCATGTGTGCTCTGCATCCATCTCCTCACAGAGCTGCATGAACAGATGTAAGTAAAGGGAAGAAGCTGAAGTTGAATGGTTCTACAAGGACCTTTTAGAAGTAACACTAAAAACGATGTCCTTTACATCATAGGAGTCAAGACATACCTGGAGTAACAGGCTAGTTTGGCCCTGGAGTACAGAATGAAGCAAGGCAAAGGCTAACAGAGTTTTGCCAAGAGAATGCACTGGTCATAGCAAACACCCTCTTCCAACAACACAAGAGATGACTCTACACATGGATGTCACCAGATAGTCAATAGCAAAATCAGATTGATTATATTCTTTGCAGCTGAAGATGGAGATGTCCTATACAGTCAGCAAAAACAAGACCAGGAGCTAACTAGCTCACATCATGAACTCCTTATTGCAAAATTCAGATTTAAATTGAATAAAGTAGGAAAAGCCACTAGACCACTTAGATATGACCTAAATCAAATCCCTTATGATTATAAAGTAGAAGTGACAAATAGATTCAAAGCATTAAATCTGATAGTCAGAGTGCCTGAATAACTATGGACAGAGGTTCATGACATTGTACAGGAGGCAGTGATCAAGAATATCCCTAGGGAAAATAAATACAAAAGGTCAAAATGGTTGACTGAGGATGCCTTACAAATAGCTGAGAAAAGAAGGAAAGCTAAAGGCAAAGGAGAAAAGGAAAGCTATTGCATCTGAATGCAGAGTTCCAAAGAATAGCAAGGAGTGATAAAGTGATAAGAAAGCCTTCCTAAGTGATCAATGCAAAGAAATAGAGGAAAACAATAGAAGAGGAAAGACTAGAGATCTCTTCAAAAAAATTAGAGACATCAAGTGAACAATTTGTTCAAAGATGGACACAATAAAGGATAGAAACCATATGGACCTAACAGTAACAGAAGATATTAAGAGGTGGCAATAATACATGGAAGAACTACGCAAAAAAGATCTTCATGATCCAGATAACCTCGATGGTGTTATCACTCACCAAGAGCCAGACATCCTGGAATGTGAATTCAAGTGGGCCTTAGGAAGCATCACTTTGAACAAAGCTAGTGGAGGTGATGGAATTCCAGTTGAATTATTTCAAGTCCAAAAAGATGATCCCGTTAAAATGCCAGCAAATTTGGAAAACTCAGCAGTGGTCACAGGACTGGAAAAGGTCAGTTTTTATTCCAATTCCAAAGAATGTTCAAACTATGGTACAATTGCACTCATCTCACATGCTAGTAACGGAGAAGGCAATGGCACCCCACCCCAGTACTCTTGCCTGGAAAATCCCATGGACGGAGGACCTGGTGGGCTGCAGTCCATGGAGTCGCTAAGAGTCGGACACAACTGAGCTACATCACTTTCACTTTTCACTTTCATGCATTGGAGAAGGAACTGGCAAAACACCCCCACACACACACCTAGTGTTCTTGCCTGGAGAATTCCAGGGACGGATGTGCCTGGTGGGCTTTCGTCTCGTGGGGTCGCACAGAGTCGGACACAACTGAAGTGACTTAGCAGCAGCAGCACATGATAGTAAAGTAATGCTCAAAATTCTCCAAGCTAGGTTTTCCTGTTGGATTTAGAAAAGGCAGAGGAACCAGACATCAAATTGCCAACATCAGTTAGATCATAGAAAAAATCAAGAGAGTTCCATAAAATAGTCTGCATTATTGACTATGCCAAAGCCTTTGACTGTGTGGATCACAAGAAACTGCAAAATTCTACAAGAGATGAGAATAACAGATCACCTTACATGCCTCCTGAGAAATCTTCATGCCGCTCAAGAAGCAACAGTTAGAACCAGACATGGAACAGTGGAGTGGTTCCAAATTGGGAAAGGAGTGCAACAAATCTCTATACTGCCACCCTGTTTATTTAACTTATATGCAGAGTACATCATGTGAAATGCCAGGGTGGATGAAGCACAAGCTGAAATCAAGATTTCTGGGAGAAATATCAGCAACCCCATATATACAGATGACACCACCCTTATGGCAGGAAGTGAAGAGGAACTGAGGAGTCTCGATGAATGTGAAAAAGGAGAGTGGAAAAGCTGGCTTAAAACTCCACATTCAAAAACTAAAATCATGGCATCTGGTTCCATCACTTCATGGAAAATAGATGGGCAAGCAATGGAAACAGTGAGAGACTTTCTTTTCTTGGGCTCCAAAATCACTGTAGATGGTGACTGAAGCCATGAATTTAAAAGACGCTTGCTCCTTGGAAGGAAAGTTATGACAGATCAGGACAGAATATCAAAAAGCAGAGATATTACTTTACTCACAAAGGTCCACCTAGTCAAAGCTATTGTTTTTCCAGTAGTCATGTGTGGATGTGAGTGTTAGACAATAAAGAACGCTGAGTGCTGAAGAATTGCTGCTTTTGAACTGTGGTGTTGGAGTAGACTCTTGAGAGTCCCTTGGACTGCAAGGAGATCCAACCAGTCCATCCTAACAGAAATCAATCCTGAATATTCATAGGAAGTTCTCATGCTGAAGCTGAGGTTCCATTACTTTGGCCACCTGATTTGAAGAACTGACTCATTGGAAAAGACCCTGATGCTTGGAAAGATTGAAGGCAGGAGGAGAAGGGGACAATAGAGGATGAGATGGGTGGGTGGCATCACCAACTCGATGGACACAAGTTTGAACAAGCTCTGGGGGTTGGTGATGGACAAGGAAACCTGGCGTGCTGCAGTGAATGGGGTGGCAAAGAGTCAGACACGACTGAGCAACTGAACTGGACTGACTTGAATACTTGATAATTTTAATCATGTCCTTCAAAACTTTGTTAAGTTCAGGTGGTGGTTTTTGTTTTTGTTTTGTTTTTTTTGGGGGGGCTAACCAGCATTGCTCTGGGCTTCCTTGGTAGCTGAGTGTTACGGAGTCTGCCTGCAATGCAGGAGACCTGGGTTTGATCCCTGGTTTGGGAACATTCAGAAGTGACCACTTTGACCCAAGTAGTAAAACCATAAAGCTCATTCAGTCATGACAGCTGCTCTGTCCATGCATAAAATGACACAAAATGACTTCTTCAGTTTTCCTGATATGTAATCATTTAAAGGGGCTTCCCTGGTAGCTCAGTTGGTAAAGAATTCCCCTGCAATACAGGAGACCATGGTTCAATTTCTGAGTTGGGAAGTTACCCTGGAGAAGGGATAGGCTACCCACTCCAGTATTCTTGAGCTCCCCTGGTGGTTCAATTGGTAAAGAATTAGTCTGCAGTGAGTGAGACCTGGGTTTGATCCCTGGATTGGGAAGATCCCCTGGAGGAGGGAATGGCAACCCACTCCAATATTCTTGCCTGGTGAATTCCCATGGACAGAGGAGTCTGGTGGGCTACAGTCCATGGAGTCACAAAGAGTTGGACATGACTCAGTGACTAAGCACAACACACAACAACACAATCATTCAAAGACTTGAACATTTCTGTAGCTATGGTGTTGGTTTGCAACAGAAGTGCATATCATCCTCCTGCAAATATATCACACAAAAATAAGCATTATTGCCTTGTTGTCAACATCAGTTGACTTGTCCACCTGGATTACTTACATTGTGATGTGTGCTGTGCTGTGCTGTACTTCGTCTCTCAGTCATGTCCAACTCTTTGCAACTCTATGAACTGTAGCCTGCCATGCTCCTCTGTCCATGGGAGTTCACCATGCAAGAAAACGGAAGTGGGTTGCCATACCCTCCTCCAGGGGATCTTCCTGATCTAGGAATCAAACTGGGTTCTCCTGCATTGCAGGCAGATTCTTTACCAGCTGAGCTACCAGGAAAGCCCAGTGACTCATTCCGTTCCATTCCGTTCTGTTCCATCGCTCAGTCGTGTCCGACTCTTTGAGACCCCGTGGACTGTAGCCTCACCAGGCTTTTCCATCTATGGGATTCTCCAGGCAAGAATACTGGAGTGGGTTACCGTTTCCTTCTCCAGGGGATCTTCCCGACCCAGGGATGGAACCTGGGTCTCCCGTATTGGAGGCAGACGCATTAACTTCTGAGCCACCAGGAAAGCCCAGTGACTCATTAATCCTCTCTAAAAATTGTAGCTCAGTAGCCTCTGCTATTTCATCAGTTACTCTAGTTTTGGTGCTAACTGAAAGAGGAATACATGTCACAATTGGAACTTCACCCTCTCCTAAAAGTTCATGACAAATGTCCTTAGAAGCAGACAGGATCAACTCTTCACCAATAGGAAAGGACCTTTATATATATATATAAATTAATTTATTTATTTTAATTGGAGTCTAATTACTTTACAATACTGTAACGGTTTTTCCCATACATTGACATGTATCAGCCATGGGTGTACATGTGTCCCCCATTCTGAACCTCCTTCAACTCCCCCACACACACACACACATCCCATCCTTCAGGGTTGTCCCAGTGTACCGGCACTGAGCGCCCTGTCTCATGCATCAGACCTGGACTGGTGATCTATTTAACATAGTAAAAGTGTTCTTAACTTTAGCAATGTGGTTCAGTTCAATTCAGTCACTCAGTCGTGTCTGACTCTTTATGAGCCCATTCATTGCAACACGCCAGGCTTCCCTATCCATTACCAACTCCCAGAGCTTGCTTAAGCTCATGTCCACCAAGTTGGTGATGCCATCCAACCATCTCATCCTCTGTCATCCCTTTCTCCTCCTGCCTTCAATCTTTTCCAGCACCAAGATCTTTTCAAACGAATCAGTTCTTCGCATCAGGTGGCCAGAGTATCCGAGCTTCAGCTTCAGCATGAGTCCTTCCAATGAATATTCAGGATTGATTTCCTTTAGGATGGACCGGTTGGATCTCCTTGCAATCCAAAGGACACTCAAGAGTCTTCTCCAACACCACAGTTCAAAAGCATCAATTCTTTGGCACTCAGTTTTCTTTATGGTGCAACTCTCACGTCCATACAAGACTACTGGAAAAACCATAGCCTTGACTAGACGGACCTTTGTGGGCAAAGTAATGTCTCTGCTTTTTAATATGCTGTTTAGTTTTGTCATAACTTATCTTTCAGGGAGCAAGAGTCTTTTAATTTCATGGCTGTAGTCACCATCTAGATTGATTTTGGAGCCCAAGAAAAAAAAGTCTTTCACTGTTTCCATTGTTTACCCATCTATTTTCCATGAAGTGATGGGACTGGATGCCATGATCTTAGTTTTTTGAATGTGGTGTTTTAAGCCAGCTTTGCTGTTTCACTTTCATCAAGAGATTCCTCAGTTCCTCTTTGCTTTTTGCCATGAGGGTGGTGCCATCTGCATATCTGAGGTTATTGATATTTCACCCAGAGATCTTGATTTTAGCTTGTGCTTCATCCAGCCCCTCATTGCACATGATGTACTCTGCATATAAGTTAAATAAGCAAGGTGACAATATAGACTTGTCGCACTCCTTTCCCAATTTGGAACCAGTCCACTGTTCTATGTCTGGTTCTAAATGTTGCTTCTTGAACTGCATGCAGATTTCTCAGGAGGCAGGTAAGTTGGTCTGTTATTCCAATCTCTTGAATAATTTTCCACAGTTTCTTGTGATCCACACAGTCAAAGGATTTGGCGTAGTCAATAAAGCAGAAGTAGATATTTTTCTGGAATCTTCTAGTTTTTTTCTTTGATCCAACATAGGTTAGCAATTTGATTTCTGGTTCCTCTGCCTTTTATATATCCAGTTTGAACATCTGGAAGTTCTTGGTTCATGTATTGTTGAAACCTAGCTTGGAGAATTTTGAGCATTACTTTGCTAGCATGTGAGATGAGTGCAATTGTGTGACAGTTTGAACATTCTTTGGCATTACCATTCTTTGAAATTGGAACAAAAACTGACCTTTTCCAGTCCTGTAGCCACTGCTGAGTTTTCCAAATTTGCTGGCATATTGAGTGCAGCTCTTTAAGAGCATCATCGTTTAGGATTTGAAAGAGCTCAGCTGGAATTCCTTCACCTCCAATATCTTTGTTCATATTGATGCCTTCTAAGGCCTACTTGAACGCACAGGGCATAGCAAACACCCTCTTCCAACAACACAAGAGAAGACTTTACAGATGGACATCACCAGATGGTCAACACGGAAATCAGATTGATTATATTCTTTGCAGCCAAAGATGGAGAAGCTCTATACAGTTAGCAAAAACAAGACCAGGAGCTGACTGTGGCTCAGATCCTGAACACCTTATTGCCAAATTCAGACTTAAATTGAAGAAAGTAGGGAAAACCATTAGACCTTTCAGATATGACCTAAATCAAATCCCTTATGATTATACAGTGGAAGTGAGAAATAGATTCAAGGGTCTAGATGTGATAGATAGAGTGTCTGATGAACTCTGGTTGGAGGTTCGTGGCATTGTACAGGAGACAGGGACCAAGACCATCCCCATGGAAAAGAAATGCAAAAAAGCAAAATGGCTGTCTGAGGAGGGCTTACAAATAGCTGTGAAAAGAAGAGAAGTGAAAAGCAAAGGAGGAAAGAAAGATATAAACATCTGAACGCAGAGTTTCAAAGAATAGCAAGGGGAGATAAGAAAGCCTTCCTCAGTGATCAATGCAAAGAAATAGAGGAAAACAACAGAATAGGAAAAACAAGAGATCACTTCAAGAAAATTAGAGACATCAAGGGAACATTTCATGCAAAGATGGGCTCGATGAAGGACAGAAATGATATGAACCTAACAGAAGCAGAAGATATTAAGAAGAGGTGGCAAGAATACATAGAAGAACTGTACAAAAAAAGATCTTCACGAAGAAGATAATCACGATGACGTGATCACTCACCTGGAGCCAGACATCTTGGAATGTGAAGTCAAGTGGGCCTTAAAGAGCATCACGACGAACAAAGCTAGTGGAGGTGATGGAATTCCAATTGAGCTATTTCAAATCTTGAAAGATGATGCTGTGAAAGTGCTGCACTCAATATGCCAGCACATTTGGAAAACTCAGCAGTGGCCACAGGACTGGAAAAGGTCAGTCTTCATTCCAATCCCAAAGAAAAGCAATGCCAAGAATGCTCAAACTACCGCACAGTTGCACTCATCTCACATGCTAGTAAAGTCATGCTCAAAATTCTCCAAGCCAGGCTTCAGCAATATGTGAACCATGAACTTCCAGATGTTCAAGCAGGTTTTAGAAAAGGCAGAGGCACCAGAGATCGAATTGCCAACATCCGCTGGATCATGGAGAAAGCAAGAGAGTTCCAGGAAAACATCTATTTCTGCTTCATTGACTATGCCAAAGCCTTTGACTGTGTGGATCACAATAAACTGTGGAAAATTGTGAAAGAGATGGGAATACCAGACCACCTGACCTGCCTCTTGAGAAACCTGTATGCAGGTCAGGAAGCAACAGTTAGAACTGGACATGGAACAACAGACTGGTTCCAAATAGGAAAAGGAGTACGTCAAGGTTGTATATTGTCACCTTGCTTATTTAACTTCTATGCAGACTACATCATGAGGAACGCTGGGCTGGAAGAAGCACAAGCTGGAATCAAGATTGCTGGGAGAAATATCAATAACCTCAGAGATGAAGATGACTCCACCCTTATGGCAGAAAGTGAAGAGGAACTCAAAGGCCTCTTGATGAACGTGAAAGAGGAGAGTGAAAAGGTTGGCTTGAAGCTCAACATTCAGAAAACGAAGATCATGGCATCTGGTCCCATCACTTCATGGGAAATAGATGGGGAAACAGGGGAAACAGTGTCAGACTTTATTTTTGGGGGCTCCAAGATCACTGCAGATGCTGATTGCAGCCATGAAATTAAAAGATGCTTACTCCTTGCAAGGAAAGTTATGACCAGCCTAAATAGCATATTAAAAAGCAGAGACATTATTTTGCAACCAAGGTCCGTCTAATCAAGGCTATGGTTTTTCCCGTGGTCATGTATGGATGTGAGAGTTGGACTGTGAAGAAAGCTGATCGCCGAAGAATTGATGCTTTTGAACTGTGGTGCTGGAGAAGACTCTTGAGAGTCCCTTGGACTGCAAGGAAATCCAACCAGTCCATTCCAGGGGAGATCAATCCTGGGTGTTCATTGGAGGAACTTATGCTGAAGCTGAAACTCCATTACTTTGGCCACCTCATGTGACTAGTTGACTCACTGGAAAAGAGTCTGATGCTAGGAGGGATTGCGGATAGGAGGAGATGGGGACGACAGAGAATGAGATGGCTGGATGGCATCACCGCCTCGATGGACATGGATTTGAGTGAACTCCTGGTGTTGGTGATGGACAGGGAGGCCTGGCGTGCTGTGATTCATGGGGTCACAAAGAGTCGGACACGACTGAGCGACTGAACTGAACTGAACTGAACTGAAGGTCTACTTAACTTTGTACTCCAGGATATCTGGCTCCAGGTGTGTGATCACACCATTTAATTATCTGGGTCATTAAGGTTTTTATTTATTTATTTTTATAGTTCTTCTCTGTATTCTTGCCATCTCATCTTAATATCCCCTGCTTCTGTTAGGTCCTTAAATTTCTGTCCTTTATTGTGCTCATCTTTGCATGAAATGTTCCCTTGGTATCTCTAGGTTTCTGGAAAATATTGCTAGTCTTTCCATTTATTGTTTTCCTCTATTTCTTTCTATTGATCTCTTAGGAAGGCTTTCCATTGACCAAGAATAAGGCTCCTAGTGAGGACACATTTGTTGAATTGATGGCCTTCTATAATTGCTTCTATTCTTCATTTTCACGGATTTTTTTTCTTTTGAACAAATACAGTGGCTTGTCTTTTAATTCAGGGTATTTGGTTTTCATGTCATGAAGCAATTTTGAAGGTTTCATGGCTTTTTTGGATGGTGGTTGTCACATATTATATAAAACAGACTTGGAGAATGTGAATACTTGTTGCAATGAACCTGTAACCTAAGTAGTTCTCTATATTGTATTTTAATTGAGCTTTCTTTTTGTTGTCTTAGAGTCTTCTGCTCTGTCATCATTGGGTCTTTTGTAATTTTCAACGAAGCTCCCCAGTGACTTTTTTTTTTTTAAACTCATTTTGGCTAGTGTTATCTTGTGGGCTTACCAAAACTGTGACTGAGACAAGTGTGCAGTGTAGAAAAGAGGCATAGATGGAAGTGTTAAATCAAATAATGAATTGACCATGCATGGACTAAAATAAGTGTCAGATTTTAACTTAAAGCCTCCTATTAGATGCAGATTGTCACTTGCCATTCAATAATATGGGCTAGATATGAGTGCAAGCAACTGATTTATTATTGTCTCTGTACAATTGAACCTCTCTGCTAGTGATAATATGTATTTGTAGCCACTCCCATGTCACCACCTCAGCTCAACCACAGATCATCAGGTGTTAGATTCTCATGAGGATTGTGCAACCTAGCAGAGTAAGCAGTAAGGTTTGCACTCCTATGAGAATCGAAAGCTGCTGCTTATCTGACAGTAGGCAGAGCTCAGGGAGTAATGAGAGTGATGAGTAACTGTAAATACAGATGAAGCGTCACTCACTCACTCACTACTAACTTCCTGCTGTGTGGCCTGGTTCCTAACAGGTTATGGACTGTTGATACCATTTTCACATAGAGTCCTTGGATTGTTTTGCTTTCAGGGTAAAGCTGGCCTGATAAAATGTTTAAAAATGTCTCCTCCTCTTCTGTATTTTAGAAGAGTTTGAGAAAGACTGCTGTTAATTCTTTTTTGAATATTTGGTAGAATTCACCAGTGAAGACTTATGGTGTTGGACATTTATTTGTGGGTACTTTTGTTCACAGATTAAATCTGCTTACTGTTGATCAATCAGTCTGTTTAGATTTCTATTTCTTTATGTTCTAGTCTTGGAAGAGTGTGTATTTCCAGTAATTTACTCATATCTTCTAGGTTGTCAAATTTGTTGTCATGATATTGTTTCTAGTTGTCTCCTGTGATCCTTTGCACTTCTGTATTATTAGCTGTGATATGTCTTCTTTCATTTAATTTTGAACTTATTTTTAATTGGAGGATAATTGCTCTACATTGTGTTCTTGGTTTCTGCCATAAAACTGCATGAGTTAGACATAAGTATACATATATGCTTTATCGAGCTCATCTTTGCATGAAATGCTCCCTTGATATCTCCAATTTTCTTGAAAAGGTCTCTTGTTTTTCCTATTCTGTTGTTTTCCTCTATTTCTTTGCATTGATCGCTCAGGAAGGTTTTCTTATCCCTCCTTGCTATTCTTTGGAACTCTGCATTCAGATGCTGATATCTTTCCTTTTCTTCTTTGCTTTTCGCTTCTCTTCTTTTCACAGCTATTTGTAAGGCCTCCTCAGACAGCCATTTTGCTTTTTTGCATTTCTTTTCCATGGGGATGGTCCTGGTCCCTGTCTCCTGTACAATGTCACGAACCTACGTCCAGAGTTCATCAGGCACTCTATCAGATCTAGTCCCTTAAATATATTTCTTACTTCCATTGTATAATCATAAGGGATTTGATTTAGGTCATATCTGAAAGGTCTAATGATTTTCCCTACTTTCTTCAATTTAAGTCTGAATTTGGCAATAAGGAGTTCATGATCTGAGCCACAGTCAGCTCCTGTTCTTGTTTTGCTGACTGTATAGAGCTTCTCCATTTTTGTCTGCAAAGAATATAATTAATCTGATTTCGGTGTTGACCATCTGGTGATGTCCATGTGTAGAGTCTTCTCTTGTGTTGTTGGAAGAGGGTGTTTGCTATGACAAGTGCGTTCTCTTGGCAAAACTCTATTAGCCTTTGCCCTGCTTCATTCCGTGCTCCAAGGCTAAATTTGCCTGTTACTCCAGGTGTTTCTTGACTTCCTACTTTTTCATTCCAGTCCCCTATGATGAAAAGGATATCTTTTTTGGATGTTAGTTCTAAAAGGTCTTGTAGGTCTTCATAGAACCGTTCAACTTCGGCTTCTTCAGCATTACTGGTTGGGGCATAGACTTTGATTACTGTAATATTGAATGGTTTGCCTTGGAAACGAACAGAAATGGTATGGACCTAACAGAAGCAGAAGATATTAAGAAGAGGTGGCAAGAATACACAGAAGAACTGAACAAAAAGATCCTCATGATGAAGATAATCACGATGACGTGATCACTCACATGGAGCCAGACATCTTGGAATGTGAAGTCAAGTGGGCCTTGGAGAGCATCACTACGAACAAAGCTAGTGGAGGTGATGGAATTCCAATTGAGCTATTTCAAATCCTGAAAGATGATGCTGTGAAAGTGCTGCACTCAATATGACAGCAAATTTGGAAAACTCAGCAGTGGCCACAGAACTGGAAAAGGTCAGTCTTCATTCCAATCCCAAAGAAAGGAAATACCAAAGAATGCTCAAACTATCGCACAATTGCACTCATCTCTAAAGCTAGTAAAGTCAAGATCAAAATTCTCCAAGCCAGGCTTCAGCAATATGTGAACCGTGAAATTCCAGATGTTCAAGCAGGTTTTGGAAAAGGCAAAGGAACTAGATATCAAATAGCCGCCATCTGCTGGATCATGGATAAAGCAAGAGAGTTCCAGAAAAACATCTATTTCTGTTTTATTGACTATGCCAAAGCCTTTGACTGTGTGGATCACAATAAACTGTGGAACAATCTGAAAGACATGGGAATAGCAGACCACCTAACCTGCCTCTTGAGAAACCTGTATGCAGGTCAGGAAGCAATAGTTAGAACTGGACATGCAACAACAGACTGGTTCCAAATAGGAAAAGGAGTACGTCAAGGCTGTATATTGTCACCCTGCTTATTTAACTTATATGCAGACTACATCATGAGGAACGCTGGGCTGGAAGAAGCACAAGCTGGAATCAAGATTGCTGGGAGAAATATCAATAACCTCAGATATGCAGATGACACCACCCTGATGGCAGAAAGTGAAGAGGAACTCAAAAACCTCTTGATGAAAGTGAAAGAGGAGAGTGAAAAGGTTGGCTTGAAGCTCAACATTCAGAAAACGAAGATCATGGCATCTGGTCCCATCACTTCATGGGAAATAGATGGGGAAACAGTGGAAACAGTGTCAGAGTTTATTTTTTGGGGCTCCAAAATCACTGCAGATGCTGATTGCAGCCATGAAATTAAAAGATGCTTACTCCTTGGAAGGAAAGTTATGACCAAACTAGATAGCATATTAAAAAGCAGAGACATTACTTTACCAACCAAGGTCCATCTAGTCAAGGCTATGGTTTTTCCCGTGGTCATTTATGGATGTGAGAGTTGGACTGTGAAGAAAGCCGATCGCCGAAAAATTGATACTTTTGGACTGTGGAGCTGGAGAAGACTCTTGAGAGTCCCTTGGACTTCGGGGAAATCCAACCAGTCCATTTTAGAGGAGGTAGATCCTGGGTGTTCTTTGGAAGGACTGATGCTAAAGCTGAAACTCCATTACTTTGGCCACCTCATGCGACGAATTGACTTACTGGAAACGAATCTGATGCTAGGAGGGATTGTGGGTGGGAGGAGACGGGGACGACAGAGAATGAGATGGCTGGATGGCATCACCAACTCGATGGACATGAGTTTGAGTGAACTCCGGGAGTTGGTGATGGACAGGGAGGCCTGGCATGCTGTGATTCATGGGGTCGCAAAGTGTCGGACACGACTGAGCAAATGAACTGAATTGAACTGATAAATATATCCCCTTCCTCTAGAACCTTGCCCTACATCCCCATTCTACCCCTCTAGGTTGTCACAGAGCACTGGGTTAAATTCTCTTTTGTACAGCAGCTTCCCACTAGATATTTGTTTTACATATCGTAATGTATAATCTTCAATGCTATTCTCACAATACATTATCAACCTCTCTTTACCCTGATGTGTCCACAATCTTTTCTCTGTATCTCTGTCTGTATTCCTGCCCTGCATATAGGTTCATCAGTACTGTTTTTCTAGATTCCATATATATGCGTTAATATGCAATATTTGACTTCCTCTTTCTGACTTACTTCACTCTGTAAAACAAGTTCTAGGTTCATTAACCCCAGTTCAACTGACTCAAATTTATTGCTTTTTATGAGTGAGTAACATTCCATTGTGTGTATACACACACACTTTATCCACTCATCTGTCAATGGACATCGAGGTCGTTACGATGTCCTGGCTATTATTAATAATGCTGCTATGAACATCGGGGTATATGTGTGTTTTTGAATTATGGTTTATGGTTTTCTTAAGGTATGTGCCTAGAAGTGGGATTGCTGGGTCATACAGTAGTTTTACTCCTACTGTTTAAAGGAATCTCCATAATGTTCTCCATAGGGGCTCTATCAATTTACATCTCCACCAACAGTGAGAGAGTGTTCCCTTTTCTCCACATCCTCTTAAGCATTTACTGTTTGTAAATGCTTTGATGATGGCCATTCTGACCAGTGTGATGTGATACCTCATTGTAGTTTTGATTTGCAATTCTGTAATAATGAGCTAGGAGCTTACCAGTGGCTCAGTGGTAAGGTGCAATGCAGGAGACACAGGAGATATGGGTTCAATCCTTCATCAGAAAGATTCCCTAGAGGAAGGCATGGCATCCCGCTCGAGTATTCTTGCTGGGAAAGTCCCATGGATTGAGGAACCTAGTGGACTACAGTCCATAGAATGGCAAAGAATCAGACACAACTGAAGCAACCCAGCATGCAATGATGAGCTTTGCTGAGCATCTTTTCACATGTTTATTGGCCATTTGTATATGTTCTTTGGAAAAATGTCTATTTAGGTCTTCTGCCCATTTTTAAAGTGGGTTATTTGTTTCTCTGATACTCAGCATCATGAGCTGATGTATATTTTGAAGATTAATTCTTTGACATTTGCTTCATTTGCAATTACTTTCATTCTGAGGGCTGTCTTTTCATCTTATTTATAATTTCCTTTGATGTGCAAAAACTCTTGTTTAAATAAGTCCTATTTCTAATTTTTATTTTTACTTCCATTGCATTATGACATGAGCCAAAGAGAATCTTGTGCGATTTATGTCAAAGAGTGTTCTGTCTATGATTTCCCCTAAGAGTGGTCGCAAAGAGTCAGACACGACTGAGCGACTGAACTGAACTGAACCTTACAGTTAGATCTTAAATCCATTTTGATATAATCTTTGTGGATGGTGTTAGAAACTGTTTTGTTTTCATTATTTTACATGTAGCCATCCAGGTTTCCCAACACCACTTATGGAAGAGGCTCTCTTTTCTCCATTGCATATTCTTGCCCCTTTATCAAAGATAAGGTTCCCAGAGATGTTGGTTTATTTCAGGGCTTTCTATCTTGTTCTATTGATATATATTTCTGTTTTGGTGAAAGTACCATAATGTCTTGATTACTGTACCTTTGTAGTATAGTTTGAAGTCACGAAGGTTGATTCCTCCAGCTCCATTTTTGTTTCCAAAGATTACTGTTGCTATTCCAGACCTTTTGTGGTTCCATGCAAATTGTTAATTTTTTTGTTCCAGTTCTCAGGAAAATGCCATTATTAATTTGATTGGGATTTCACTGAATCTGTAGAATGCTTTGAGTTGTACGGTAATTTTCATGAGGTTGATTTTTCTGATTCAAGAACATGATACATATCTCCACTTTTTGTGTTATCTGTTTTCTTTCATCAGTGTCTTACACTTTTCTGCATATAGGTCTTTTGTCTCCTACAGTTTAGTTCAGTTCAGTTCAGTCGCTCAGTCGTGTCCGACTCTCCACGACCCCATGAATCACAACACGCCAGGCCTCCCTGTCCATCACCAACTTCCGGAGTTCACTCAAACTCATGTCCACAGAGTCGGTGATGCCATCCAGCCATCTCATTCTCTGTCGTCCCCTTCTCCTCCCGCCCCCAACATTTCCCAGCATCAGAGTCTTTTCCAGTGAGTCAACTCGTCTCATGAGGTGGCCAAAGTATTGCAGTTTCAGCTTTAGTATCAGTCCTTCCAATGAACCTTGTCTCCTTAGGTAGGTGTATTGCTAGACATTTTATTTATTTATTTATTTATTGTTGCAAAGGGTAATGGGATTATTCTTACAAATTCTCTTTCTGACTTTTTGTTGTTAGTGTATAGGAATTCAAGGGATTTCCGTATATTTATTTTCCAAACTGTGACTTTATTAAGCCCATTGATTAGCTCTAGTAAGTTTTTGATATTATATTTCGGTTCAGTTCAGTTCAGTTCATTCGCTCAGTCGTGTCTGACTGTTTGCAACCCCATGAACCGCAGCATGTCAGGCCTCCCTGTCCATCACCAACTCCCGGAGTTTACCCAAACTCATGTCCATTGAGTCGGTTATGCCATCCAACCATCTCATCCTCTGTTGTCCCTTTCTCCTCCTTCCCTCGATCTTTCCTAGCATCAGGGTCTTTTCAAGTGAGTCAGCTCTTCATATCAGGTGATCAAAATATTGGAGTTTCAGGTTCAAGATCAGTCCTTTCAATGAACACCCAGGACTGATCTCCTTTAGGATGGACTTGTTGAATCCCCTTGCAGTCCAAGGGACTCTCAAGAGTCTTCTCCAACACCACAGTTCAAAAGCATCAATTCTTCAGGGCTCAGTTTTCTTTATAGTCCAACTCTCATATCCATACGTGACTACTGAAAAAACGATAGTCTTGACTAGACGGACCTTTGTTGGCAAAGTAATGTCTCTGCTTTTTAATATACTGTCTAGGTTGGTCATAACTTTCCTTTCAATGAGCAAGCATCTTTTAATTTCATGGCTGTAGTCACCATCTACTGTGATTTTGGTGCCCCCCAAAATAAAGTCAGCCACTGTTTCCACTGTTTCCCCATCTATTTCACATGAAGTGATGGGACCAGATGCCAAGATAATTGTTTTCTGAATGTTGATCTTTAAGCCAACTTTTTCACTCTCCTCTTTCACTTTCATCAAGAGGCTCTTTTGTTCTTCACTTTCTGCCATAAGGGTGGTGTCATCTGCATATCTGAAGTTATTGAGATTTCTCCAGACAATCTTGATTCTAGCTTGTGCTTCTTCCAGCCCAGCATTTCTCATGATGTATTCTGCATATAAGTTCAATAAGCAGGGTGACAATATACACCCTTGACGTACTCCTTTTCCTGTTTGGAACCAGTGTGTTGTTCCATGTCCAGTTCTAACTGTTGCTTCCTGACCTGCATATAGGTTTCTCAAGAGGCAGGTCAGGTGGTCTGGTATTCCCATCTCTTTCAGAATTTTGCACAGTTTCTTGTGTTCCACATATTCAAAGGATTTGGCATAGTCAATAAAGTAGAATTATATGTTTTCTGGAACTCTCTTGGTTTTTTGATGATCCAGCAGATGTAGGATTTTCCATATATAATATCATGTCATTTGCAAAGAGAGAGAATTTTACATCTTCTTTTCCATTCTGAATTCCTTTTATTTATATTCCCTGTCTTATTGCCATGGCTAGGACTTCCAAAACTATGTTGAATAGTAGTGAAGAGATTGGACACTCTTGTCTTGCTCTTGATATTAGAGGAAATGGTTTCCACCACTGAGAAAAATCTGTGCTGTTGGTTTGTCTTATACAGCCTCTATTATGTTGAGGTAGTTTCATTCTATAACCATTTTCTGGAGAGGCTTTTTAAATCACAAATGGGTTTTGGATCTTGTGTAATGCTTTTCCTGTATCTGTGGAGATTACCATATTATTTTTATATTTCAATTAATAATATGGTGTATCACATTGATTGATTTGCATGTATTGAAGAATCTCTGTATCTCTGTGATAAACCACACTCGACCATCTAATATTATGCTTTCAATGTATTGTTAGATTCTGTTTTCCAGTATTCTGTTGAGGATTTCACATCTATGTTCATCAGAGATACTGGCCAATAATTTGCTTTATTGTGATATTTTTATTTTGGTATCAGTGTGATGGTGGCCTCATAGAATGAGTTTGGGTATGTTCTTCCTTATGCAGTTTTTTGAAAGATTGAGAGAGACAGATGTTAGCTCATCTCTAAATGAAAGAATTTGCTTTTGAAGCCATCTTGCCCTGGGCTTTTGTTTTGGGGGAGATTTTTTTAAAAAACTAAGTTTCAATTTCAGGGCCTGTGTTTTGTCTGTTTAAATTTTCTATTTCTTCCTGGTTCAGTCTTGAAAGGTTGTATTTTTCAAAGATTTATCCATTAAAATTTTTTTTCATGTAATTGCTCATAGTAGTCTTTATGATCCTTGATATTTCTGCATTTTCTGCTGTATCCTCTCCTTTTTCTTACTGTTTTATTGGTTTGAGTCTTCTCCCTTTTTCCTTGGTAAGACTGGCTTATGCATAGTTAATTCTGTTGTTTTATTGATCTCTGATATTGTTTCCTTTATTTCATTCTCGTTTATTCCTCCTCTGATCTTTATGATTTCTTTCCTACTAACTGTATTGTTGCTGTTGTTATTCTTTTTCTGGTTGCCTTCAATGAAAGGTTAAGTTGTATATTTGATGGTTTTCTTATTTCTTTTTTAAAATTTATTTATTTAATTTATGATATTGTATTGGTTATGCCATACAATGACTTGAATCCGCCATGAGTGTACATGTGTTCCCCATCCTGAAACACCCACCCATCTCCCTCTGAGTAATCCCAGGGCACCAGCCCCGAGCACCCTGTCTCATGCATTGAACCTGAACTGGTGATTTATTTCACATATGATAATATACATGTTTCAATGCCATTCTCCCATACCATCCCACCCTCGCCTTCTCACAGAGTCCAAAAGACTGTTCAATACATCTGTGTCTCTTTTGCTGTCTTGCATACAGGATTATCATTGTCTTCTTTCTACATTCCATATATATGCGTTAGTATACTGTATTGGTATTTTTCTTTCTGGCTTACTTCACTCTGTATAGTAGGCTCCAGTTTCATCCACCTCATTACAACTGATTCAAATGTATTCTTTTAATGGCTGAATAATACTCTGTTGTGTATATGTATCACAGCTTTCTTATCCATTCATCTGCTGATGGCCATCTAGGTTGCTTCCACGTCCTGGCTATTATAAATAGTGCTGCGATGAACATTGGGGTACACATGTCTCTTTCGATTCTAGTTTCCTCGGTGTGTATGCCCAGCAGTGGGATTGCTGGGTATATGGAAGTTCTAATTCCAGTTTTTTAAGGAATCTCCACACTGTTCTCCATAGTGGCTGTACTAGTTTGCATTCCCACCAACAGTGTAAGAGGATTCCCTTTTCTGCACACCCTCTGCAGCATTTATTTCTTGTATGGATAGCAGCCATTCTGAGTGGCGTGAAGTGGCACCTCATTGTGGTTTTGATTTGCATTTTTCTGATAATGAGTGATGTTGAGCATTTTTTCATGTGTTTGTTAGCCATCTGTATGTCTTCTTTGGAGAAATGTCTGTTTAATTCTTTGGCCCACTTTTTGACTGGGTCTTTTATTTTTCTGGAATTGAGCTACAGGAGTTGCCTGTATATTTTTGAGATTAATTCTTTGTCAATTGCTTCGTTTGCTATTATTTCTCCCATTCTGAAGGCTGTCTTTTCACCTTGATTATAGTTTTCTTTATTGTGCAGAAGCTTTCAATTTTAATTAGGTCCCGTTTGTTTATTTTTGCTCTAATTTCCAATAGTCTTGCAGGGGATCATAGAGGATCCTGTTGTGACTTATGTCAGAGAGTGTTTTGCTTACATTTTCCTCTACGAGTTCTATAGTTTCTGGTCTTACATTTAGATCTTTAATCCATTTTGAGTTTATTTTTGTCTATGGTGTTAGAAAGTGTTCTAGTTTCATTCTTTTACAAGTGGTGGACCAGTTTTCCCAGCACCACTTGTTAAAAAGATTGTCTTTTCTCTATTGTAAATTCTTGCCTCCTTTGTCAAAGATAGGGTGTCTTTAGGTGCGTGGATTTATCTCTGGACTTTCTATTTTGTTCCATTGATCTATATTTCTGTCTTTGTGCCAGTACCATACTGTCTTGATGACTGTGGCTTTGTAGTAGAGCCTGAAGTCACGCAGGTTGATTCCTCCAGTTCCATTCTTCTTTGTCAAGATTACTTTGGCTATTCGAGGTTTTTTGCATTTCAATACAAATTGTGAAATAATTTGTTCTAGCTCTGTGAAAAATACCGTTGGTTGCTTGATAGGGAATGCATTGAATCTATAGATTGCTTTGGGGTAGTATACTCATTTTCACTATATTGATTCTTCCGATTCATGAACACGGTATATTTCTCCATCTATTAGTGTCCTGTTTGATTTATTTCACCAGTGTTTTACAGTTATCTATATATAGGTGTTTTGTTTCTTTAGGTAGACATATTCCTAAGTATTTTATTCTTTTCGTTGCAATGGTGAATGGAATTGTTTCCTTAATTTCTCTTTCTGTTTTCTCATTGTTATCGTGTAGGAATACAAGGGATTTCTATATTTTAATTTTATATCCTGCCACAATATTCATTGATTAGCTCTAGTAATTTTCTGGTGGAGTTTTTAAGGTTTTTATTGTAGAGGATCCTGTCATCAGCAAACAGTGAGAGTTTTACTTCTTCATTTCCAGTATGGATTCCTATTATTTCTTTTTCTGCTTTGATTTCTGTGGCCAAAGCTTCCAAAACTATGTTGAATAGTAGTGGTGAGAGTGGGCACCCTTGTCTTGTTCCTGACTTTAGGGGAAATGCTTTCAGTATTTCACCATTTAGGATAATGTTTGCTGTGGGTTTGTCATATATAGCTTTTATTATGTTGAGGCATGTTCCTTTTATTCCTGCTTTCTGGAGGTTTTTTTTTTCTTAATCATAAGTGGATGTTGAATTTTGCCAAAGGCTTTCTCTGTCCCTATTGATATAATCATACGTTTTCAGTTTTCAACATTGATTGATTTGTGGATATTGAAGAATCCTTGCATTCCTGGGATAAAGCCCACTTGATCATGATGTATGATCTTTTTAATATGTTGTTGGATTATGTTTGCTAGAATTTTATTAATGATTTTTGCATCTATGTTCATCAGTGGTATTGACCTGTAGTTTTATTTGTGGCATCCTTGTCAGGTTTTGGTATTAGGATGATTGTGGCCTCATAGAATGAGTTTGGAAGTTTACCTTCCTCTGCAATTTTCTGGAAGAACTTGAGTATGATAGGTGTTAGTTCTCTAAATTTTTGGTAGAATTCAGCTGTGACGCCATCTGGACCTGGGTTTTTGTTTGCTGGAAGATTTCTGATTACAGTTTCCATTTCCATGCTTGTGATAGATCTGTTAAGATTTTCTATTTCTTCCTGGTTCAGTTTTGGAAAGTTATACTTTTCTAAGAACTTGTCCATTTCATCCAAGTTGTCCATTTTATTTGCATATAGTTGCTGATAATAGTCTCTTATGATCCTTTGTATTTCTGTGTTGTCTGTTGTGATCTCTCCTTTCTCATTTCTAATTTTGTTGATTCAATTTTTCTCCCTTTGTTTCTTGATGAGTATAGGTAGTGGTTTGTCAGTTTTATTTCTCCTCTCAAAGAACCAGCTTATGGTTTTGTTGAGTTTTGCTAAGGTCTCTTTTGTTACTTTTGCATTTGTGCCCTAATTTTTAAGATTTATTTCCTTCTAATAACCCTGGCATTTATAATTCTTTCCATTTCAAGTTGCTTTAAGTGTAGAGTTAGGTTATTTAGTTGACTTTTTTCTTGTTTCTTGAGGTGTGCTTGTATTGCTATGAACCTTCCCCTTAGTACTGCTTTTACAGTGTCCCATAGGTTTTGGGTTGTTGTGTTTTCATTTTCATTTGTTTCTCTACATATTTTGATTTCCTTTTTTATTTCTTCTGTGATTTGTTGGTTATTCAGCAATGTATGCATCAGCCTCCATACGTTGGGATTTTTAATAGTTTTTCTACTGTAATTGAGATCTAATCTTACTGCATTGTAGTCAGAAAAGATGTTTGGAATGATTTCAATTTTTTTGAATTAACCAAGGCTAGATTTATGGCCCAGGGTGTGATCTATCCTGGAGAAGATTCCATGTGCATCTGAGAAAAAGGTGAAGGTCATTGTTTTGGGGTGAAATGTCCTATAGATATCAATTAGGACTCACTGGTCTATTGTATCATTTAACGTTTGTGTTTCCTTGTTAATTTTCTGTTTAGTTGATCTATCCATAGGTGTGAGTGGGGTATTAAAAATCTCCCACTATTATTGTGTTATTGTTAATTTCCCCTTTCATGCTTGCTAACATTTGTCTTACATATTGCGGTGCTCCTATGTTGGGTGAATATATATTTATGATTGTTACATCTTCTTCTTATATCGGTCCTTTGATCATTATGTAGTGTCCTTCTTTGTCTCTTTTTACAGCTTTTGTTTTATAGTCTATTTTATGTGATATGAGTATTGCTACTCCTGCTATCTTTCGGTCTCTATTTGCATGGAATATCTTTTTCCAAGCCTTCACTTTCAGTCGGTAGGTGTCCCTCATTTCGAGGTGAGTCTCTTGTTGACAACATTGTTTTGGGTTCGAGTTTGTACACCCTTCCTGTGTTTTCTGTCCAGAGAAGATCCTTTAGCATTTGTTGGACATCTGGTTTGGTGGTGCTGAATTCTCTCAACTTTTGCTTGTATGTAAAGCTTTTGATTTCTCCTTCATATTTGACTGAGATCCTTGCTGGGTACAGTAATCTAGGCTGTAGTTTAATTTCTTTCATCACTTTAAGTATGTCCTGCCATTCCCTTCTGGCCTGAAGAGTTTCTATTGGAAGATCAGCTGTTATCCTTACAGGAATCCCCTTGTGTGTGATTTCTTGTTTTTCCCTTGCTGCTTTTAATATTTGTTTTTTGTGTTTGATCTTTGTTAATTTGATTAATATGTTTCTTGGGGTGTTTTGTCTTGGGTTCATCCTGTTTGATACTCTCTGGGTTTCTTGGACTTGGGTGACTATTTCCTTCCCCATTTCAGGGAAGTTTTCAACTATTATCTCCTCAAGTATTTTCTCGTGGTCTTTCTTTTTGTCTTCTTCTGGGACTCCTATGATTCGAATGTTGGAGCGTTTAACATTGTCCCAGAGGTCTCTGAGGTTGTCCTCGTTTCTTTTAATTCTTTTTTCCTTTTTCTTCTCTGCTTCATTTATTTATACCTTTCTATCTTCTACTTCACTTATCCTATCTTCAGCCTCCGTTATTCTACTTTTGGTTCTCTTCAGAGTGTTTTTGATCTCATTTATTGCATTATTCATTATATATTGACTCTTTTTATTTCTTCTAGGTCCTTCTTAAACCTTATTTGCATCTTCTCGATCCTTGTCTCCAGCCTATTTCTCTGTAACCCCAATTTGTTTTCAAGATTGTGGATCATTTTCCGTATCATTATTCAGAATTCTTTATCAGGTAGATTCCCTATTATCTTTCTATTTTGTTTGATTTGGTGGGCATTTATCCTGTTCCTTTAACTCCTGGGTATTTCTCTACCTTTTCGTCTTGTTTACATTGCTGTGTTTGGGGTGGCCTTTTTATTCTGGCAGTTTGTGGTTCCTCTTTGTTGTGGAGGTTCCTCGCTGTGGGTGGAGTTGGACGGGTGGATTGTCAAGGTTTCCTGGTCAGGGAAGCTTGTGTCGGTGTTCTGGTAGGTGGAGCTGGATTTCTTCTCTCTGGAGTGCAATGAAGTGTCCAGTAATGAGTTATGAGATGTCAGTGGGTTTGGTGTGACTTTGGGGAGCCTGTGTGTTGAGGCTCAGTGTTATGTTCCTGTGTTGCTGGAGAATTTGTGTGGTATGTCTTGCTCTGGAACTTACTGGCCCTTGGGTGGTGCTTGGTTTCAGTGTAGGTATGGAGGCATTTGATTCAGTTCAGTTCAGTTCAGTTCAGTCGCTCAGTCGTGTCCGACTCTCCGCGACCCCATGAATCACAGCACGCCAGGCCTCCCTGTCCATCAACAACCCCCGGAGTACACTCAAATTCATGTCCACAGAGTCGGTGATGCCATCCAGCCATCTCATTCTCCGTCATCCCCTTCTCCTCCCGCCCCCACCTTTCCCAGCATCACAGTCTTTTCCAGTGAGTCAACTCGTCGCATGAGGTGGCCAAAGTATTGCAGTTTCAGCTTTACAATCAGTCCTTCCAATGAACATCCAGGGTTGATCTCCTTTAGAATGGACTGGTTGGATCTCCTTGCAGTATAAGGGACTCTCAAGAGTCTTCTCCAACACCACAGTTCAAAAGCATCGATTCTTCAGTGATCAGCCTTCTTCACAGTCCAACTCTCTAGCTCCTATCAATTAATGTTCCCTGGAGTCAGGAGTTCTCTGGTTTTCTCAGGATTTGGACTTAAGCCTCTTTCCTGTGGTTTTCAGTCTTATTCTTGTAGTAGCCTCAAGACTTCTCCATCTCTCACTTCCCAGGCGGTTCCATCTGTTTTAGCTTCTTCAGTTTGCTGGTCTCTTCAGTGTCTAGTTTCTGCCCTGACATGAGGGGGAGGTGGTGGTCACTTTTTTAAGGCTCACTTGTTCAGTCATGCTGTGTGGAGTGCTCACATTGTCTCAGCCACACTGGGATTGCTCCCGCTCATGGTGTGTGTTCTTTCCCTGTCTATACTGCTCAAGCTCTAGGTTACTCTGCCTGGAACTGTCTGAAGTGGGCCCTGGGTTGCATGCACTAACCAAGTCAAAGCCAGTCAGGTTCAGGTACTCAGGTGTTCCACAAAGACTCAGACTTGGTTGGGCCTGCGTTTTGTGCCCTTCCCCAGTCCAAGCAGCTCATGTGACCAAGTGTTTGGTGATCACGGTCACTGTGACTTATCACCTCCCTGGTCCCTGCCACTCGGTTTTCTGCGTGTACAACCAGCGCACCTTCTCAGGTGGATGTCAACCGTTCAGAATCGCTAGAAGACCTGGTTAGCAACAAAGTCTGCTTGCAGTTTGGTAAATGATGCCTCTCTGGGTCCACGATTGCCCCCTTCCGGCTCTGGCTGCCCTCGCCTGTCTGTCTTGGTGAGTGATGGGCCATCTGCAGCAAGCTAGCTCTAGTCAGTTCTTTGTTCTGTGAGTGGGTCTGGCGGTGTCTTAGGTTAGGGCTTTTTGCCTTTTCGTGAGGTAGCTATCCCGCAGCCTGCTTTGCTATCTCAAGTTAGCTCCCTCAGATTGCCCTCGGGGCGTTCAGTCCCGGTCCTCACTCTAAGCAATGCAGCCCATGCCTCCCTGTCGAGCCCCCGCTTGCTAGTGGCGGATGTGGGCGTCTGCACTGCTTCTGCACTGGAAGTTACCGTTGGGCACGTAATCTGTGGGTTTTGATTGTTTATTTATTTTTCCTCCTGGTTATGTTGCCCTCTGAGGTTCCAAGGCTCACCACAGACTCGCCAGTGAGAGTGTTTCCTGGTGTTTGGAAACTTCTCTCTTTTTTAAGGCTCCCTTCCCAGGACAGATCTCCATCCCTACCTCTTTTGTCTCTCTTTTTATTTTTTCTATTTTTTCCTACCTCCTTTAGAAGACGATGGGCTGCTTTTCTGGGTGCCTGATATCCTCTGCCAGCATTCAGAAGTTGTTTGTGGAAGTTACTCAGCGTTCAAATGTTCTTTTGATGAATTTGTGGGGGAGAAAGTGGTCTCCCTGTCTTATTCCTCTGCCATCTTAGGACCGCCCCCCTTTAATGTGTAATTTTATAATTTTTATAAATTCCTGACTGAATTATTTTCTTCCAATATTTTGAGTATAGAAGCCCACTTTTCCCCAGCCTGCTCGGTTTCTGTTGAAAATTCCTCATTTGAATGCTAAGCTACTTCCACAAAACAACTTCTGAACACTGGCAGAAGACATTGGGCACCCAGAAAGGCAGCCCATTATCTTCAAAAGGAGGTAGGACAAAATAGAAAAGACAAAAAGAGCGACATAAGAGTTAGGGATGGAGACCTGTCCTGAGGAAGAAGTCGTGAAGAAGGAGAAGTTTCCACACAGTCGTAAACCCTCTCACAGAGGCTCTGTAGGGAGTTTTGGAATCTCAGAAGGCAACATAACTGGGAGAAAAAACAAAACAAAACAAAAACCCCACAGGATACACACCTAACCACAACTGCAGAAAAAAGAGCTTTCCTGTTAAACGCTATAACCTAACAACCTAAAGCACAGCTTGGCCCGCTCACAGAAGAAAGCATTGAGTGAATACCAAAGGAGCGCTCAGTTCAGTCAGTTCAGTTCAGTCGTTCAGTTGTCTCTGACTCTTTGCGACCTCATGAATCACAGCATGCCAGGCCTCCCTGTCCATCACCAACTCCTGGAGTTCACTCAAACTCATGTCCATCGAGCCGGTGATGCCATCCAGCAATCTCATTCTCTGTTGTCCCCATCTCCTCCTGCCCCCAATCCCTCCCAGAATCAGAGTCTTTTCCAATGAGTCCACTCTGTGCATGAGGGGGCCAAAGTATTGGAGTTTCAGCTTTAGCATCAGTCCTTCCAATGAACACCCAGGATCGATCTCCTCTAAAATGGACTGGTTGGATCTCCTTGCAGTCCAAGGGACTCTCAAGAGTTTTCTCCAGCACCACAGTTCAAAAGCATAAATTCTTCGACGATCAGCTTTCTTCACAGTCCAACTCTGACATCCATACATGACCACTGGAAAAACCATAGCCTTGACTAGATGGACCTTGGTTGGCAAAGTAATGTCTCTACTTTTTAATATGCTATCTAGGCTGGTCATAACTTTCCTTCCAAGGAGTAAGTGTCTTTTAATTTCATGGCTGCAATCAGCACCTGCAGTGATTTGGAGCCCAAAAAAATAAAGTCTGACACTGTTTCCACTGTTTCCCCATCTATTTCCCATGAAGTGATTGGACCAGATGCCATGATCTTGGTTTTCTGAATGTTGAGCTTCAAGCCAACCTTTTCACTCTCCTCTTTCACTTTCATGAAGAGGCTTTTGAGTTCCTCTTCACTTTCTGTCATAAGGGTGGTGTCATCTGCATATCTGAGGTTATTGATATTTCTCCCAGCAATCTTGATTCCAGCTTGTGCTTCTTCCAACCCAGCTTTCCTCATGATGTACCCTGCATAGAAGTTAAATAAGCAGGGTGAAAATATACAACCTTGAAGCTAGCCACTGGTAACCGGCCCCTCCCCACACACCCCCACCCAGAGGCAGAGAGGCAGGCTTGCGACAGCCATAGCCATAAGGCAAGGGGGTATTGCATCTTCCACCGAACTGTGAGCAGATTCCCAGTTGCTCACCGCATCTTCCTGAGATACTGTATCCACCAGGAAGGTCACAGCCTAAGATCAGCTCTACAGAGGAGACATACAGCACACCTGAGACGGTGCTCTCACGTTGCACCTGGGAAACCTAGTGGTCGGGACCTGGGAGCTGATTAAGATGCATGGCCCACCCGGGACAGTGTGCTCGCCAAGCTCCTGGTCACCTGAGCTGCTCAGATCAGGGAAGGGCACAAAACGCACCCCCAATAGAGACTGAGCCAGAATTGTGTCTGAGTGTCTCCTGTGTAGGTATTAGTCAGCAGTGGCTTGCTGCAAGGGCAGAGGATCTGGGTGCAGCAGAGCTGGGTATGGCATAAGCCCTCTTGGAGGAGGTTGCCAGTAACTCCGCCATAGAAACACCAGAGTTTACACAAGACTGGGGAAACAAACTCTTGGAGAGCACAAAAAAAAAAAAACCTTGATGCACCAGGACCCAGGAGAAAGGAGCAGTGACCCCACAAGAGACTGACCCAGACTTGCCTGTGAATTCCCAGGAGTCTCCAGTGGAGGCGTGGATCAGAGATGGCCTGATATAGGGTTGGGGGCACTGAGTGCAGCAGTGCGTGCATGGGACCTTTTGAAGGAGGTCACCATTATCTTCATTACCTCCAGCATAGTTTGGCTTCAGGTCAAGCCACAGGGAGGGAACATAGCCCCAACAATCAACAGAAAATTGGATTAAAGATTTACTGAATATCGTCCCACCCATCAGAACAAGACCCAGTTTCCCCCTCAATAAGTTTCTCCCATCAGGAAGCTTCCATAAGCTTCTTTTCCTTACCCATCAGAGGGCAGATAGAATGAAAACCACAGTCACAGAAAAATAATCAAACTGATCACATGTATCATGGCCTTGACCAACTCAATAAAATGATGACTCATGTCATGTAGGGCCACCCAAGATGGACGGATCATAGTAGAGAATTCTGACAAAAATGTGGTCCACTGGAGAAGGTAATGGCAAGCCACTTCAGTCTTCTTGCCTTAGGAACCCCATGAACTGTATGAAAAGGCAAAAAGATATGACCCTGAAAGATGAACTCCCCAAGTCGATAGGTACCCAATATGCTACTGGAGAAGAGTGGAGAAATAACTTCAGAAAGAATGAAGAGATGGAACCAAAGCAAAAACAACACTGACTTGTGGATGAGACGGGTGATGGAAGTAAAGTCTGATGCTGTAAAGAGCAATATTGCATAGGAACCTGAAATGTTAGGTGCATGAATCAAGGCAAATTGGAAGTGGCCAAACCGGAAATGGCAAGAGTGGACATTGCCATTTTAGGAATCAGCAAACTAAAATGGACTGAAATGGGTGAAATTAACTCAGATAACCATTGTATCTAATACTGTGGGCAAGAATCCCTTAGAAGAAATGGAGTAGCTATCATAGCCAGTAAAAGAGTCTGAAATGCACTACTTGGATGCAATCTCAAAAACGACAGAATGATCTCTGTTTGTTTCCAAGGCAAACCATTCAATATCAGAGTAATCCAAGTCTATGCCCCAACCAGTATGCTGAAGAAGCTGAAGTCAAATGGATCTATGAAGACCCACAAAACCTTCTAGAACTAGCATCCAAAAAAGATGTCCTCTTCATTATAGGTGACTTGAATGCAAAAGTAGGAAGTCAAGAGCTACCTGGTGTCACAGGTAAATTTGCCCTTGGAGTACAAAATGAAGTAGGTCAAAGGCTAACAGAGTTTTGCCAAGAGAATGCACTTGTCATAGCAAACACCTTCTTCCAACAACACATGTGATGACTCTACATATGGACATCACCAGATGGTCAATAACGAAATCAGATTGATTATATTCTTTGCAGCCAAACATAGAGAAATTCTATACAGTCAGCAAAAACAAGACCAGGAGCTGACTGTGATTCAGAAGAACAAAAGTTCAAAAGCATGATCTCCTTATTGCCAAGTTCAGACTTAAATTGAAGAAAGTAGGGAAAACCCCTAGACCATTCAGGTATGACCTAAATAAATCCCTTATGATTATACAGTGGAAGTGACAAATAGGTTCAAGAATTTAGATCTGATAGACAGAGTCCCTGAAGAACTATGGACGGAAGTTTGTGACATTGTACAGGAGTCATTGATCAAGACCATCTTCCAAGAGGGAAAAAAATGAAAAGGGCAAAACGGTTGTCTGCCAAAGTCTTACAAATAGTTGAGAAAAGAAGAGAAGCTAAAGGCAAAGGGGAAAAGGAATGATGCACTCATTTGAATGCAGAGTTCCAAAGAATAGCAAGGAGAGATAAGAAAGCCTTCCTCGGTGACTAATGCAAAGAAATAGAGGAAAATAGACTGGGAAAGACTAGAGATCTCTTCAAGAAAATCAGAGATACAAAGAGAACATTTCATGCAAGAATGAGTACAATAAAGGACAGAAATGGTATGGACATAACAGAAACAGAAGATATTATGAACAGGTGGCAAGAATACACAGAACTATACAAAAAAGACCTTTATGACCCAGATAACCACAATGGTGTGATCACTCACCTAGAGCCAGACATCCTGGAATGTGAAGTCAATTGGGCCTTAGGAATCATCACTACGAACAAAGATAGTGGAGGTCATGGAATTCCAGTTGAACTATTTCAAATCCTAATAGATGATGCTGTTGAAGTTTTGTATTCAATATGCCAGCAAATCTGGAAAACCCAGCAGTGGCCACGGGACTGGAAAAGGTCAGTTTCCATTCCAATCTCAAAGAAAGGCAACGCCAAAGAAAGTTCAAAATACTGCACAATTGCACTCATCTCCGTTCAGTTCAGTTCAGTTGCTCAGTCGTGTCTGACTCTTTGTGACCACATGGACTACAGCATGACAGGTCTCCTTTTCCATCACCAATTCCTGGAGTTTATCACACTCATGTCCACTGAGTCAGTGATGCCATCCAACCATCTCATCTTCTGTCATCCCCTTCTCCTCCTGCCTTCAATCTTTCCCAGCATCATGGACTTTTCAAATGAGTCAGTTCTTTGCATCATGTGGCCAAAATATTGGAGTTCAGCTTCAGCATCAGTCCTTCACATCAATTCTTTGGTGCTCAGCTTTCCTTATAGCCCAACTCTCACATCCAAACATGCAGGTCAAGAAACAACAGTTAGAACTGGATATGGAACAACAGGCTGGTTCCAAGTTGGGAAAAGGGTACGTTAAGGCTATATATTGTCACCCTGCTTATTTAATATATATGCAGGGTACATCATGCAAAATGCAGGTCTGGATAAAGCAGAAACTTGAATGAAGATTGCTGGGAGAAATATCAATAACCTCAGATATGCACATGACATGACCCTTATGGCAGAAAGTGAAGAGCTAAGGAACATCTTGATGAAAGTGAAAGAGGAGAGTGAAAAATTTGCCTTAAAACTCAACATTCAGAAAACAAAGATCGTGGCATCTGGTCCATCACTTCATGCAAATAGATGGGAAACAATGGAAACAGTGAGAGATTTTATTTTCTGGGGTTCCAAAATCACAGCAGATGGTGACAGCAATCTTGAAATTAAAAGATGCTTGCTCCTTGGAAGAAAAGTTATGACCAACCTAGACAGCATGTGACCTAGAAAGTGGTGACATTATTTTACTTACAGAAGTCCGTCTATTCAAAGCTATGGTTTATCCAGTAGCCATGTATGGATGTGAGATTTGGACTATAAAGAAAGCTGATCACTGAAGAATTCATGCTTTTGAACTGTGGTTTTGGAGAAGACATTTGAGAGTCTCTTTGAACTCAGCACAGAGTTCAAACCAGTTAATCTTAAATCAGTCCTGCATATTCATTGGAAGGACTGATGTTAAAGCTGAAACTCCAATACTTTGGCCACCAGATGCAAAGATTTGACTCATTCGAAAAAACCTTGATGCTGGGAAAGATTAAAGGCCACAGGAGACTGGGATTTCAGCAGATGAGATATTTGGATGGCATCACTGACAAGATGGACATGAGTTTGAGTAGGCTCTGGGAGTTGGCAATGGACAGGGAATCCTGGCTTGCTGCAGTCTATGGGGTCGCAAAGAGTCAGACACTACTGAATGACTGAACTGAACTGATCTGATCATTACATATATTTTTTTAGCTCCAGAGTTTTTGTTTGATTCTTTATTATTTTTGTTGAACTTATCATTTTGTTTATATGTTGCTTTCCTGATTTTGTTAAATTGTCTCTCTGTGTTCTCTTGTAGCTCACTGAACTTTAAAAAACAATAATTTAATTTTGTTTGGTCAGGCAATTTTAGATCTCCATTGTGTTGGAGCTGGTTACTGGAAAACAGTGTTCCTTTGTTGGTATTTGGTGGTCATATTTCCTTAATTATTAATATTTTTCTACCTTCGCAATGGTATCTCCACTTTTGAAAGACTGACCCCCTCTTCCAAACTTTATAACCTAGCTGCCATGGGGAAAGATCTTCACCTACGGTTGGATGCAAGGGTGCTAGCTGGGTAGAATATGGTAGCTTTGGCTCTGTGATTGTTCAGCACTGGCTCTGACTCTGGGGAGGGCACAGTTGTATAGCCTACATACAGTTCCATCAGCTGAATATTGCAGTGATCTTCAGAAACTAAGTCTCCAGGTGTCCAAAATAGTGACAAGAACTATTGGAGTCCTTGGTAGTAAAGGCTACCGAAAGGTTGCTGATGAGAGCTGTGAACAATGCGAGGATTCTTGGCTTACAGAGGAGAGGAATTCAATCCGGGGCCAGTGATAAGGCTAGATTGCTCAGTGCTTTTTGTGTAATAAAGTTTTATTAAAGTATAAAAGAGATAGAGAAATCTTCTGACACAGACATCAGAAAGGAACAGAAAGAGTGCCCCCTTGCTAGTTTTTACCAAGGAGTTATATACCTATTAACAAGTTTCTAATTAGAGAAAGGAAACACCTCAAAACTGAGAGTTGCACCAGACCCCTCACCCAAAACATGCACTTTGAAATAGCATTGGCACAAGGTGAGTCATCCTGAGCCAAAACACAATTGATGTGAATCTTGAAGAAAGGCAGTTCAGTTCAGTTCAGTTCAATCGCTTAGTCGTGTCCGACTCTTTGTGACCCCATGAACCACAGCATGTCAGGCCTCCCTGTCCATCACCAACTCCTAGAGTTCACTCAAACTCATGTCCATAGAGTCGGTGATGAAATCCAGCCATCTCATTCTCTGTCGTCACCGTCTCCTCCTACCTCCAATCCCTCCTAGCATCAGACTCTTTTCCAGTGAGTAAACTTGTCACATGAGGTGGCCAAAGTATTGGAATTTCAGCTTCAGCATAAGTCCCTCCAATGAACACCCAGGATTGATCTCCCCTAGAATGAACTGGTTGGATTTCCTTGCAGTCCAAGGGACTCTCAAGAGTCTTCTCCAGCGCCACAGTTCAAAAGCATCAATTCTTCGGCGATCAGCTTTCTTCACAGTCCAAATCTCACATCCATACATGACCACAGGAAAAACCATTGCCTTGACTAGACGGACCTTGGTTGGCAAAGTAATGCCTCTGCTTTTTAATATGCTATCTAGGCTGGTCATAACATTCCTCCCAAGGAGTAAGCATCTTTTAATTTCCTGGCTGCAATCAGCATCTGCAGTGATTTTGGAGCCCCAAAAAATAAAGTCTGACACTGTTTCCACTGTTTTCCCATCTATTTCCCATGAAGTGATGGGACCAGATGCCATGATCTTCGTTTTCTGAATGTTGAGCTTCAAGCCAACCTTTTCACTCTCTTCTTTCACTTTCATCAAGAGGCTTTTGAGTTCCTCTTCATTTTCTGCCATAAGGGTGGTGTCATCGGCATATCTGAGGTTGTTGATATTTCTCTTGGCAAACTTGATTCCAGCTTGTGCTTCTTCCAGCCCAGTGTTCCTCATGATGTAGTCTGCATATATGTTAAATAAGCAGGGTGACAATATACAACCTTGATGTACTCCTTTTCCTATTTGGAACCAGTCTGTTGTTCCATGTCCAGTTCTAACTGTTGCTTCCTGACCTGCATACAGGTTTCTTAAGAGTCAGGTCAGGTGGTCTGGTATTCCCATCTCTTTCAGAATGTTCCACAGTTTATTGTGATCCACACAGTCAAAGGCTTTGTCATAGTCAATGAAGCAGAAATATGTTTTTCTGGAACTCTCTTGCTTTATCCATGATCCATCGGATGTTGGCAATTTGATCTCTGGTGCCTCTGCCTTTTCTAAAACCTGCTTGAACATCTGGAAGTTCACGATTCACATATTGCTGAAGCCTGGCTTGGAGAATTTTGAGCATGACTTTAGTAGCGTGTGAGATGAGAGCAATTGTGCGGTAGTTTGAGCATTCTTTGGCATTCCCTTTCTTTGAGATTGGGATGAAGACTGACCTTTTCCAGTTCTGTGGCCATTGCTGAGTTTTCCAAATGTGCTGGCATATTGAGTGCAGCACTTTCACAGCATCATCTTTCAGGATTTGAAATAGCTCAATTGGAATTCCATCACCTCCACTAGCTTTGTTCGTAGTGATGCTCTTTAAGGCCCACTTGACTTCACATTCCAAGATGTCTGGTTCCAGGTGAGTGATCATGCCATCATGATTATCTTGATCGTGAAGATCTTTTTTGTACAGTTCTTCTGTGTATTCTTGCCACCTCTTCTTAATATCTTCTGCTTCTGTTAGGTCCAGACCATTTCTGTCCTTTATCGAGCCCATCTTTGCATGAAATGTTCCCTTGGAATCTCTAATTTTCTTGAAAAGATCTCTTGTTTTTCCTATTCTGTTGTTTTCCTCTATTTCTTTGCATTGATCGCTGAGGAAGGCTTTCTTATCTCTCCTTGCTATTCTTTGGAACTCTGCATTCAGATGTTTGTATCTTTCCCTTTCTCCATTGCTTTTCACTTCTCTTCTTTTCACAGGTATTTGTAAGGCCTCCTCAGATAGCCATTTAACTCAGATGACCATTATATCTACTATTGTGGGCAGGAATCCCTTAGAAGAAATGGAGTAACCATCATAGTCAACAAAAGAGTCCGAAATGCAGTACTTGGATGCAATCTTAAAAACGACGGAATGATTTCTGTTCATTTCCAAGGTAAACCATTCAATATTACAGTAATCCAAGTCTATGCCCCAACCAGTAATGCTGAAGAAGCTGAAGTTGAACAGTTCTATGAAGACCTACAAGACCTTTCAGAATTAACACCCAAAAATGATGTCCTTTTCATTTAGGGGACTGGAATACAAAAGTAGGAAGTCAAGAAACACCTGGAGTAACAGGCAAATTTGGCCTTGGAACACGGAATGAAGCAGGGCAAAGGCTAATAGTGTTTTGCCAAGAGAACGCACTGGTCATAGCAAACACCCTCTTCCAACAACACAAGAGAAGACTCTACACATGGACATCACCTGATGGTCAACACCGAAATCAGATTGATTATATTCTTTGCAGCCAAAAATGGAGAAGCTCTCTACAGTTAGCAAAAACAAGACCAGGAGCTGACTGTGTCTCAGATCATGAACTCCTTATTGCCAAATTCAGATTTAAATTGAAGAAAGTAGGGAAAGCCATTAGACCATTCAGATATGACCTAAATCAAATCCCTTATGATTATACAGTGGAAGTAAAAAAATAGATTTAAGGGTCTAGATCTGATAGATAGAGTGCCTGATGAACTCTGGACGGAGGTTCGTGACATTGTACAGGAGACAGGGACCAAGACTATCCCCATGGAAAAGAAATGCAAAAGAGCGAAATGGCTGTCTGAGGAGGCCTTACAAATAGCTGTGAAGAAAGGCAGATTTTCAAGCAAATACCTAGTTCATTAACATTGCCTAAGGAAGACATTTCCATGAGAAAAAAGCATTGGTTAGCTCAAGGTTTGAGATAAAGTTAAGTTCAGGTGGAACCAGGTGTCATCATGACAACACAGAATTTTAAAAGAAAAGAAAAAATAAAGTCTGTCACTTACAGTTTTATTTCCTCCTGCTGCTTGGGGACATCTGCCCTCCCTTCCACGGCTATTAACACTCTCACTACCTGGATCTTTCTGTTCACTTTTTCCACCACGAAGCAGAATTACAACTGAGAGCATTCCTCTTGACACTATGTACAACATGTGGGTGCACATGTAGCTGTGTCTGTGATGCACAGAAATAGCTTTGGCTCCAGAATTCTGTGGGCCACTCACTGCTGCAGTGGTGGTAGTATCTCAGCAGAGGATCATCTCCTGTTGGGGGAGAGGGTGCACATGGCAGCTATTCTGGTGGTAGTGGAGCAGCAGTGGCTCCTTCTGAGTAGAGAAGCCAGAGTAGAGTTCCAATGGCTCTTTCCCTGGGAGAACACAGAGGTGAAGTGTCTGTTGGGAAAGGGTGCTTCAGCAGCTCATTTTTGAGGGGTTGGGTGTTGATGGATCCTTTTGGGGGGAGCTAAGTGTCAATGTCTCTTTGGTTGGGGAGTTGAAGCAGCTCTTTCAAGGGTCATAAGGAACAGCTGTGTCTTCTTCTGGCGTAATGCAGAGCAGCAGTGACTTCTTCTGGCAAAGGCAGCATTGATGGCTCCTTGTCAAGTTGAGGGGGAAGGAGGGCAGCAGTTCTTTATGGATATGGGAGGGCAAGGAGTAGCAGTAGCTTCTTTTCAGGAGGATGCAGTGGTGATGACTTCTTCTAGGAGAGTGGAGCAATAACAATTCCTTCTCTACTGTGACATATCAGTAGTTACTCCTTGTGGAGCTGGAGGTGGGACAACTAAAGCTTCTTGGAGTAAGGACCAATTGGCCATGGCTCCTTCGGTTGGGGAGCAAGATTGTGGCTCTGTCTTGGGAGGAAGGAAGGGGAGGATTTTCTTGAGGTTGAGGTGATGGCTGCTCCTTCATGGAGTGCAGAGAAGCTACAGCTTCATCTTGAGTTGTGGCAGAATGTTGGTGGTTCCTTCTTGTAGAGGTGGCAGAGAGGTGTGGACTCCAAGTTCAGTTGAAAGGTGAGTGTAAAGAAAGACAGTCTGGTAGTGAGGGCCACTGGCATTATCCTGCTGTCTTTTTCAACCATGGGGATTACCTCTTAATTCCTAGCTGTGCCAGACTGGAGTGATATGGGTAAGATATTTCTTATATTTACTTATTTGCCTATTTGCAATTTTTTTCCCCACTTGGTTGTTACACATTCTTTGTATCGTGGAACTCTCAGGGCTATTAAGTGGGTATATAGTTGCTTATTCCTTGTTTTGGTAGTTATTGTAGGGAGAAGTGAGTATTGGGACCTCCTCAGTCTGCTATCTTCCTGACATGACTTGTGAATAATCTGATTTGTATAAAATATTCAGAATAATAAAACTATTGAGACATAAAGTAGATTAGTGGTTGTCCAGGGCTTGGGTGTGAAATGGATTGGAGAATAAGTCTAAGGAGTTCAGGGGCTTTTTTAATGGTAATAATTTTCCTAAAATTATTGGATTGTGGTGATGATTACAAAATTCTATGGATATACTAAAAACCATTGATTTGTACTCTTTACACGTGTGAATTTTTTGGTTTGAAAATACCTCAATAAAGATGTTATAAAATTAATATGATATTAGTTGGAAGATGGATTGAAGACAACCAGAGTTGGAGACAGAGAAACAAGTTAAGAAGTTTTGTATTAGTCCAGTCTTTAAAATAAATATCTAAGACGTTCCACTCTAGATCGCTTCTGTAAAAGAAAAGGTAATTTTACTCAGATTAGATACCAGTCTACTTTATAAAGACAAGTGGATTATAGATTTTAAAAATAGTCCTTTTCTTCCCGTTAATTGGACATGGACATAAGCTTACATCAGCAAAAGGTAATTTGGTGCCCAGGATGATTTTGCAGTTAAGTGATTGCTCATTGGTAAAGTGACTACCTTAAGTTTTCAAGACCCCCTATCTGCTGTGACTTGGGAAAACTGTTTAGGTTATATTTGAAAAAGTAGCTTTTTAAAATCGTATAGCCCAGCAGAAACCTTAGGTTGAATTTTATAGGTATAATAATCCTTGTAATTTTCCCAGAATTGGGGGCTGGATGAAATAATAGCCATATTCTTGTGCATTGTAACAGCAGTTTTACTGCTTGGACCTTTAACCATTTTAGAGTTAGATACTAAGGAAAGTAAAATTAATTGGTTGTCATGGTTCCCCCCTCATATCACTAAACAACTAGTTCCCCTTCCCTTTTGTCAATTCCCATTGTGTGTTTTTCAAAAAAGTACTGTATTCTGGTGCCAGCCAATAGATTGTCACACAATGGAAAATGATATTCATTGTAAGGTTTAATAAAATTAAATTTGCACCAAAAAGAAAATAAAATAAACATCTAAACTGTAGCAAAAATATCAGGAATTGGAAGGAAGAGAATATGGTTATAAAATATAATGTAGAGGTTGAATCAGTAAGACTTGCCATTTAATTGGATTTTAAATGCATGAGAGTGGGGAGACAAAGTAAACTAAATTTTTGAATCTGGGTAATTAGGAGGATTTTGATGTTATCACCAGATACTGGGAGCACAGATTAAGTAATAGCATTTTTTTTCCAAAGGAGGAAGATGAATTCATAACAATTTTAGTTTTTTATGTGTTTGTTGTCAGGCCAACTTTCAAAAGACTTCCCGTATCTTCAATTTACAAAATTATGTTATCTTCATATATGCAGCATTGTGATTCAGCTTTTTTGCATATTATTCTCCATTGTATGATATTATTAGATAATTACAATTCCTTGTGCTTACAGTATATTCTTGTAGCTTACCTATTTTATACATAATAGTTCATTTCTGTTAATCCCATTAAATACATAAATTCCAGTATATGATTGAAAGTTTTGGATTATAGCTTAGTGACAAGGAAGATCTGGCTATTTGAGTCATCAGTGCACACAGATTAAAACTGACATCAGAAAGATGGCTGAAAGCTTCCCTGGGGAACTTACAGAAAAATAGGAGAAGAGCACTAGCGACAGAACCTTGAACAGCTGCATTTTAAAGACAAGGACAGTAAAAGAGAAGCTGAGGGTGTCCCAGGAGGGAGAAGAATAAAGTCACAAAAATAAAATGAATACTGGTATGGAAATGATAGAGAAATATCATAAAGAACCTGGGACTCACCTGACACAGCCTTTTTGGGATACCTGGGAAATGGGAGGCATCTTTGACCTGGTCCAACTGGAGATTTCTGTTATCCTTTCTAGGCGAGGTTCTCACTTACCAATGGAACATTCCAGAGAGATCTGGCCCTGGTCTCAATGATTCTGCTTGTGTTTCTTGGATCTACTATTCTGCAGTGGATCCCATCAAGGTAAAGATAATATTGGCTTCTTGGAGATGTCTCAGAAATGGGCAGACTGCCTAGCAAAAATAAGCTACTAAAAAGGTTAAGAGCCCAGTACTAAAGTCCAGAGACTGGGGGAAATTCCTCAAATCCAGAGCTTATTTGAATAGGTAGAAGGAGAGATAAAATGATTAGGTAGCACCCATGTTTGTTCTGAGGAATTTCTTCCTTGTTTCTTCTTCTTGGATATTATAAGGCAGTATGTTATCATTCTAGGAACTTAGAATTTGTTGTCAAGAGATTGGGTTTCTAGCCCAAATTTGGTTCTGTCTTTCTGCCTCTGATTTCTCATCTGGAAAATACTAATCTGTGTAGCCAGCCATGCACAGCCAGATGTCAGCAATCATTTATTGAGAGCCTGCTACATTTTAGGCATTTTACCTGGCTCTTTTGATGATAAAAATATAAGATTCAGTTCCCATCTTCAAAGAGTGTGATCTGTAATATCTGTGAGAAACAGATGAGTATAAATGTAATATTTGTATTGAATATATAAAATATAAGTAAAGTATATAGTGAAACTAGGTCTCTCCCGCATGGCAAGCCAATGCTTTACCAACTGAGCTACACATGAAGCCATATATATATATATATATATAATAAATTTTAAACATAACATAGTGTTAGCGACTACTTAAAACTACTTAATAGAAAGTGCTATTGGAGTCCATGAGAGAGTGATTAATTCTGCTTGGAGGAGAGAATGAAAGGGAAACTAGAGAAGGCAATGTGATGATAAGTAGGTGTACTTTGAGCCTTAAAATTGGAATAGTATTATAACATAAGATAAGGGATATGGTGGAGGAGTGGGCATTAAAAAGAAGAAGAAACAACCTGAGAAAATGTACTTGGTTGTGAAAGTGGTTGGTGGGTTTGGAGATCAATGAATATTCCAGCAGAGATAAATCATAGGTGAGATAGTATATCTTAACTGTGTCCCAAGATGGTTGTGAGGATGGATTCAGATAATATAGTTGAGCCTCTTATAAATACAAGGCATTATGTTAAAGCGCTGAAGACACCGTGGGCTTGAATGTCAGCCTATCTCCCTGCAGAGCACCTATTGGCCAGGAACAACTCCATCTTGTTCATTCCTTTCCCATATTCAGGACATGTACAGTGGCCTGGTGGGACCCTTGGCCATCTGCCGAAAAGGCATCCTGGAACCCAATGGAGGACGGCGTGACATGGACCGAGAATTTGCCTTGTTATTCTTGATTTTTGATGAGAACAAGTCTTGGTATCTGGAGGAGAATGTGGAAACTTATGGGTCCCAGAATCCAGACCGTATTAACCTACAGGATGAAACTTTCTTGGAGAGCAATAAAATGCATGGTCTGTAGAAAGGAACCTATCCCATTTCCAAAGAAATCCTTACTGGTTTCATGGAGATAGTTTTGATAGGCCCATCACAACCTAAGGGAACATAATCTCTGAAAGGTTAGGAAGGTGGAATGGGGACACATTAGAAGAAATGTCTAGTACTACAGTATTATCTATAATGTGGTTCATGTTAGATCAGGTGCTCAGAAAACAGGAAGCTGACTCCATAAAGTTGCCGTGGTAACACGAGCACATTTTAACCTGTTAGAGAGTGCAAGACAGACATTTATGGCCTTCAATGTACCTGGTGCACTGGCTGATTAGGGCCTCTCTACTTAAAAATTTTGAATTTAGTTTCTCAATATTATCTAATTTCCTTGCTACTCTGGATTTGAGATATGTTTTCTCAATGGATTCTAACATAGATAAATGAAGGACAGCTTGCCTTTTAATCTATTTTTGAAACAATGGTTATATTCACAGATGGAAGGATTGGAGAGAGAGCCTCAAAGAACAGCATACTGGGTTATATTACAAATAAGAACTTTTTGATGCTCAAATGGATTTTGAAGGGAAATTGTGCACGCAAACCTTCCTTTGTTCTACAGATTTGTGTATCTTTTTTAAAAAATAGAGACAATCTCAACTAAGAGGAAGAATTTCAGTGCAGGGGAATGTAGCAGTGAAATATTTCCTTGATTTGAGGGTAAATTGAAGCTTTGATAATGACTCTACTGGAACTCAAAAGTAGTATCTCATTGTCACACAAATTATAGCTATTTCTCCCTGATGGAAATATGAGTGATTCACATTGGATCTAATGATTCACAGACTTTACAGAGTGGCTTTTTAGCTCCTTTCAAATCTGAGAAATGCCCAAAACCAAATGGAATAAGGATACAGATCTTGCTAGTGAAGGGGTTTGGCTAATGCTCATTTCCATCTGGTGTTTAAGTGTTTATTCGTCCAACTCTTCAGGTATCAGTCTACCCATCTATCAGGTATTAATTGAACACTCTCTGAGTGTGGGCATTAGAGATAAAAAAGTAATGTTGGAGTCTGATGGCAAATAAATAAGACCCTTCCTTCCCTTCTAGATTTCTGAACTAATTGAGAAAGAGACAGAGCTGCTTAAGATCAAATGTGAACTTACTGAGAAAGCTAGTTGGCAAACTGAATTTAGTTTTGCAGCAAAATAGGCTTGCTAATAGTCCCCCAACAATGGATAGATTTTCTGTCCTGTTATTGACATAGAGGGACAAAAACAGCCCACCTTCTTTACAGGGGCAAAATCTTCCCCATGATGGAATAACAAATCCATTTGCACTACTTCCTGTGGTCTGATCTAAGAGAGAGAAGATTCAGAATGGGGCTGAGTTGAATATATTTAGTTCCTTTCTCAAATACAGAATTTGACTCGAGTAAATAGACAGGCTATAAATGTTCCTTCCATTATTTCCTCTCATGGATGAAGAGTATAAATTATCTTCCTTCTATGAGAATATTAAAAGTGGAGAAGTGTATCCTGGGTACACTCTTGAAAGTGTGAATTAACACAGTGCTGAGTGGTTTATTATCTTTAGAGCATGAGATGGGTCCTGGGAAGAAGCAAATGGGGAGTCCCATGCATTAATATCATTATTAATTCCAAGAATGTGACAAATATTTTTTAACATATATTGTAGGATCAGGTGTCTGCTTGGTGTTCTGAAGAATACAAGTACGGTATTATAGTATACACATTTATTTCCTGCTTATTAAAAACCATCAACCTATTTGGGAATATGAAATTTCACAAATTAAAAGATAGATGAATGTAGGAGGCAGTTTCTAGTGAGTTCCAAGGAGTGATACAGATAGTACTGGAGGAGTTTAGATGTGGAAGAAATGCAGGGAATGAGGTTTAATAAGAGGAAAAAGAACAAGGAACTATTGTTAAAAGAAGTGAAAGTGTGACTGAGCTTTGAAAAGATGAGTAAAAGGAAGAATTTTTGAAAGGGAAGATCAGAAACATGAGCAAGAACACAAAGAACATGAATAAGGGGCCAAAATAGGAGATGGTTAAGAAATTACCCTAATTGAAATATGTTAGATAGTGTTAGACACATCTGGGAAAGCTTGGGACTATATTTTGAAGGACCTTGTTGGTCTAAGGAGTCATGGACTTGATCTTTTGGGTGGGGAGCAGGGGGCTATTAAGGTATTTTAAGCAGCAGAATGACATGGTCATACTAGTTATTAGAGAGACCACTCTTATAGCACCAGTGTGGGAGATAGATTGAAGAGGGACAAATGGAATAGAAAAGAGAGCAGCTAGGGGGATACTGCTGTCATCAGAGATGATAGGGATTATCTTTATGGTAGTGGCAGTGGTAAGTCGAAATGAGATATACAAAATACCTTTTCTTCTCTTACAGCCATTAATGGAAAGCTCTATGCCAACCTCATGGGCCTTACAATGTACCAAGGAGAACGAGTGGCCTGGTACATGATGGCAATGGGACAAGATATTGACCTACACACTGTCCATTTCCATGCAGAAAGCTTTCTCTACCGGGTGAGCTAGAAAGAGGGCTGAGTCCCTCAAGGGTGATTATAGGAGTGATCCGATATCAATTAAGAAAGAAGAGGAATTCAAGAAACAAGATAATAATCAGTTAAAAGATGAAAGGTATTATACATGGAGTATTGAGCAGAGAAATCTAGTTTGGGTTTGCATCCCAAGGTCAGTCGTTGTCCTCCAAACCTTATTTTTCCCCTTTGATATAGAGGAAGCGTGTGGCTCATTTATGGGATAAGAAGACCGAAGGAATAAATGTTATTGGATCTCAGTCAGGGACTTGAGGCCCAGTGAGCAGTCATCCTAAGAGCAAGAAATTTAAGAGAATTGTGTCACGATCTCTGAAAGTCCTTAATCCATTCCTGAACATCAATTCAGGAACTACATTGGACAACATGTGGGTTTTGAAGATTTTTTCTTAGGAAAGGGGGTTAGAGTTGTAGGCATTAATGAGTGGACTTGATGACAAAGGTCCATATAGTCAAAACTATGGTTTTTCCAGCAATCATGTATGGATGTGAGAGTTGGATCATAAAGAAGGCTGAGCACTGATAAAATGATGCTTTCAAACTGTGGTGCTGGAGAAAACTCTTGAGAGTCCCTTGGACAGTAAGGAGATCAAACCAGTCAGTCCTTAAGGAAATCAACCCTGAATATTCATTGGAAGGACTGATGCTGACGCTGAAGCTCCAATACTTGGCCACCTGATGCGAACAGCTGACTCGTTGGAAAAGATGCTGATGCTGGGAAAGACTGAGGGCAGCAGGAGAGGGGAGCAACAGAGAATGAGATGGTTGGATGGCATCACTAACTCAACGAGCATGAGTTTGAGCAAACTCTGGGAGATAGTGAATGACAGGGAAGCCTGCTGAAGTCCGTGGGGTCTCAAAGACTTGGACACAACTTAGTGACTGAATAACATAAAAGATTTAGAAATGCTGATAAAGGTGGTGGCATGGAAGATAAAGCAAACTGAGTTTTATTTCCAAAGTAAATACGTGGATCTTTCCTAGGGGTCAAGGCTTAAACCTGCTAAAAAGTATGGATATACTAGTTTTTAGCCCTCTAATGAGAGCTGGAATGGATTTTACTTTGGGTCACTTTGAGAAAAGTAGGAAGAGAGAGTCTCCTCTGTTGAGTCAGTTTGTATGGGTGGGTTTATAGAGAAGATGGATAAGGTAGAATCTTTTAGCTGCTCTCTTGGAGTCCTATGTACCTGATGTGGATACTGAAGCCTTATACTTTCTATAAACTCTGAGATGTTTACTATGCCCTTCACTTTTTCTCTCCACCACCAATCTCTTTTGCAGAGTGGAGAGAGCTACCGGGCAGATGTAGTGGATTTATTTCCAGGGACCTTTGAGGTTGTGGAGATGGTGGCCAGCAACCCTGGGACATGGCTGCTTCACTGCCATGTTACTGACCATGTCCATGCTGGCATGGAGACCATATTTACGGTCTTGTCGAAAAAAGGTAAAGCCTAACTATGCCATCTTCTAGTGCTTTATCTAGTCTATAAGAACCAGAAAATCCCAAGAAGTCTCTTGCATCTGTCTTCTGATCCCAATAAGTACCAGGTTTTAAAACAGAACCAACCCCCCCAGGTGTTCTCTCAACCTTGTTGCTCCCCTGCTCATGCCTCCTAATTTCTTCGACATTTGTTGAGCTCACATGAACTGATTCAGCCTGAAACTGACTGGGCTCTATGCACTGATGCTCAGTATAGATTTACTTCCTTTTAACACATTTTAATTTGTATATAAATTTATTACTTTAGAATTTATTAGGTACTAGCTAGTTCAAAGAATGTTGTTAATGAGTTATTTTTTTTCTAAAAGAAGAAATATAATTCAAACAGCTACCCCTTAATTGGTTTGTTTTGTGGAGACCATCTAAGGCTGAAAAGAGATAATTGGCCTTCAATTACAACTAATCCTAGACAGATGCTACCAAAGGTGGCAAGAAGTTTTCCTTTTATATGTTATATGGAGAAGTATTAGCGAGGGTAGTTTCTTTACCAATTTTTATTCATCACCAAGAACATAGAAGAGTAGGTTGTGTTGAATTTTGTGTCTTTGGGCCATTAAAGAGTTGAGTCTCACTTCTTACGCCTCTTAACCTGAATCCAGTACTCATCATTATTCCCCTCCCAAGAGGCCCAATAGAAATTCTTAAGGCCCACAGAAATTCAGGGAGGTTTTCTTTCTTTCTTTCTTTTTTTTTGTCACGCTGTTTTGGAAACTGGTAATATTGAGAGGGGCTTCCCTGATAGCTTAGTTGGTAAATAATCTGCCTACAATGCAGAAGACCCTGGTTCAATTCCTGGGTCGGGAAGATCTTTTGGAGAAGGGATAGGCTACCCACTCCAGTATTCTTGGGCTTCCCTTGTGGCTCAGCTGGCAAAGAATCCACCTGCAATGCAGGAGACCTGGGTTTGATTCCTGGGTTGGGAAGATCCCCTGGAGAGGAGAAAGTCTACCCACTCCAGTATTCTGGCTTGTATAATTCCATGGACTGCATAGTCCATGGGGTCGCAAAGAGTTGGACACGACTGAACGACTTTCACTTCACTTAATATTGAGGTACGTATTCCGGGATTCCTCGCCTCCGGCATTCTATCAGCATAAATAGAAAGTGGGAAAATGTCTTTAGGCATTCAAATAGGACTAGCAAACCATGGTAGAAAATACAACTCTGCCATTTAACCCCAGGAAGGGAGACAAATGATTGTACATTATCATTTCCTATATCTTTGGAAAACTTTATTCTCCGGTAACATACTGCTAAAATGTGTCTTCTAGCTACTACTGTAGTACTACTCCCTACCTCTCAGACAAGCACATATAATTCTTTAGTGTGTTCTGTCAGTCCTTAGAACCAAAGTCAAGTGGTGAATTGTTGTATCATCAAGATCCTGTAGATCCAAAACAATAGATTTTCTCCACGTGTAATGGCAGATCATCTCAAATAATGACCATTTATTAGATAAGACACTGCATCAATACATGTCATCAAGGAACTTCCATAAACAAGAATAGCTCATATCTCATTTTAATAATGAGCCAGACCATAATTTTACCTATTTGCCTTTTATTTGTTTGACACCCTATAGTCTAATGTGATATTTTTCCAGTTACATATGAGCTACCCAGGCCAACCAGAGAGAAGAGCTGAAGGCAGATGGGAAAAAAAAGACTGAGTGTTAGAAAAAGCTTCCTGTGGAAGAAGAAGGGGATGAAAGCCAAAGGTACAATAAAAGATTAGAGTGGAGTAAGGTCATTTTTCTACTAAAAGGAGAGAGGAATGGATCAATGTGTAGGTTTGGGTGAAAGGCTTGATAAAAAGGTAGACTATTTCTGTCTTATGGGCTGTGTTTCATCTGTAATGAAGTGAAAGACAGAGGGTATGGTAAGGGGCTTGAGAAAAGTGGGCAAAGGTTTGAAATAACCACTCTTTGAAGTGGGGTCAAAAGTTACTCTGAGTGGTGGAAGATAAGTTAATTACTGCCAAGCAGCATCGAAGACTTAAATTTGTACCCAAAGAATATTTCAGTTCAGTTCAATTCAGTTCAGTCGCTCAGTCGTGTCCAACTCTTTGCAACCCCATGAATCGCAGCATGCCAGGCCTCCCTGTCCATCACCAACTCCTGGAGTTCACTCAACTTCATGTCCATTGAGTTGGTACTTATACTTAAAAAAAGAGAATACTTATATTTACAATTGTATGATGTTTCTCCACCAGCATTCAGGATATAAAAAAATATATATAGCTAATGGTGTTTCAGCAAATGATTATAACAGTCCAGGTAAGTTAGTAGTTGAAGTGATAAACAATGTAGTCAAGCCTGACCAGGAATGGAAGGAAAAACAAGATGAAACTGGTGAGTTGGGAAAAAAATTGAACTGTCCAAGAGCTAGAGATCTTCATGAGAGAATAAAACAACAGGTTAAATGGAGTAAGTAGCATTAGAACATAGAATAGAAGAGCATTGTTAGACATTTGAAATGAAGCAGTTCTGCATAATTAGGCCAATGTGACCAGAGTTAGAGTATATTCGAAATTTGTTGGAGTTAAGAGGTCCAAAAACTGTGAGACTTGACTGTTAGATAGGTCAATACCTTCAGTAGGAATTGAGGACAATAAAGACTGAGCCACATACCAAAGACTTCCATGAAGAGAACTGTTAGGTAACAGTGATAAGTGGTTGCGGTTTTTTCTAGCCAAATAATGAGCCTCAAAAGACATGGATCTTTGCAAAAAGGGGAGGAATGATAAGTGGTCTCAAAGTAGTATTGAGAGAATGCAAAGGAAATGTTGTCCTCAGAGAAGAGTTCAGCCCCTTTAAAGCAAGAAGAGGAAGAAATAGTCAGAGAGATTGAAAATGTAGGGACAGGTTTGACAAAATGCGGGGACTTCCTGAAGGAAAGCTGGAAAAGTGTGACAAAAATAATAATAATAACGATAAAGTGCCAATAAATATGTAAATATTGGTAGTGTGGTGATTTACCTTTTGGACGCCCAAGCCTATACACTTGTTCATATTTGTATCAATGCTAAAAAATCAAATCCACATACCAATACTGACTTTGACCACAAGTAGTTAATTCCAGTCACCTCCATTTTGCTTACTATATCACAGAGAGTTCCCTCCAATCAATGCTAATCTCCTACAACAAGCCTGTGAATACGTAGGAAAAATAATAGGACTAACCTTTTTTTTTCCCCTCCAGAACACTTAAGCACTACCACCACCATCCCTGAAGAGATCGGAAAAGGTAGGGAGAATGACACGCAGATTGGGTACTTATATATGTTGTGCATTCGGGGAAAGGAGCAGTGCCTCTAGAAAATTGGTTTCACATGACTGAAAGCTGTACCACAATGCTAACAGGAAGAATCCTGAGATTTATTTAAGACTTCAGAAACAAGAAATCTAAGGTTAAGCTTCCAGTTAAGCTTCTCTCAGCAGATTTATTCTCTCTGACCCCCATACCCACCCACTTTAGTTGAGGAAAATGGCCCCATCTCCAGTTGAAGGCTGCTATCTTATCCTCTCACCTAATGTGTGAGGTTCGGAGAAGGCAATGGCAAGCCACTCCAGTACTCTTGCCTAGAAAATCCCATGGATGGAGCAGCCTGGTAGGCTGCAGTCGGTGGGGTCGCTAAGGGTCGGACACGACTGAGCGACTTCACTTTCACTTTTCACTTTCACACATTGGAGAAGAAAATGGCAACCCACTCCAGTGTTCTTGCCTGGAGAATCCCAGGGACGGGGGAGCCTGGTGGGCTTCCATCTATGGGGTCACACAGAGTCGGACACGACTGAAGTGACTTAGCAGCAGCAGCAGCAGCAATGTGTGAGGAGGAAGAAAATTCAAGGTCTTACTGAGTTGTGCATAAAGGAGCTATAGCACAGATATTAATTCCGAACAAGAACAGTGTGAAACTAAGACAAATACTATTCAATCTATGGAATACTAAATAGTTGACTTTTGGGGACCAGCCATTTCTGCACTTCAAGAAAACAGAGATTCTTGTCTTATCCAGGCTGCTGCTACTGCTGCTGCTAAGTCACTTCAGTCGTGTCCGACTCTGTGTGACCCCATAGACGGAAGCCCACCAGGCTCCCCTGTCCCTGGGATTCTCCAGGCAAGAACACTGGAGTGGGTTGCCATTTCCTTCTCCAATGTGTGAAAGTGAAAAGTGAAAGTGAAGTCGCTTAGTCGTGTCTGACCCATAGCGACTCCTCGGACTGCAGCCTACCAGGCTCCTCCATCCATGGGATTTTCTAGGCAAGAGTAGTGGAGTGGCTTAGGTTCAAGTAATTATTTTACTTTGTTCCTCATTTGTATCTAAACTGAGAAAGATTCAGAAAGTTATGAAGGTCTAGATCAGATGTTAGAGATCCTCAGTTCAGTCTGGAAATTTTTCAGCTCTATTTGGAAAAGACCTGATGACTTGACTGGGCTTCCCAGGGGACTCAGTGGTAAAGAATTCGCCTGCCAGTGCAGGAGATGCAGGTTCAATCCTTGCTCCAGGAAGATCCCCTGGAGAAGAAAATGGCAACCCACTCAAGTATTCTGGACTGGAAAAGCCCCATGAACAGAGGAACTTGGAGGGCTACAGTCTATGCATCACAAAAGTTGGACACAACTTATTGACTGAACAAAGATCTGCCTAAGTATCTTATAAACAGTCGACCAGGAAACTAGGGTATGTTCTCCAGGGATTAGGGAGTGGACAGGTGAAGCAGAGAGAGCAGAGTGCCATACACATATGTGTATGTACATACATATTTGCAGGTTTCCCTGGTCATTCAGACAGTAAAGAATCTGCCTGCAATGTGGGAGGCCTGGGTTCAATCCCTGAGTCAGGAAGATCCCCTGGAGAAGGAAATGGCAACCCACTCCAGTATACTTGCCTAGAGAATTCCACGGACAGAGGAGCCTGGTGAACTCCAGTCCACGGAGTCGCAAAGAGTCAGACATGACTAAGTGACTAACACACACACATATACATGTTTTGTACATACATTTGTATATACACTTGTACATACCAGTATGTACATCCAAACATACATCTTCATAAGCTCTTGCCTGTTTTAAAATGTTGAACAGTGGGAAAACCCCCTCAGAACTGTTGGTATACAAAAATCCAGTATTTTCTACATGAGAAACTGAGAGATGGAAAGTGATTTTTCCAAGTTCACAAGAAAAGTAAGTAAGTGGTGGAATGTGAACTCAAGACCAGGATGTTTCCCAGCTTCTGACTGAACTCATTTTATTACATCTTCTCTCAGTTCTGTAAGAATATTGTTTCATCCAATTATATATTCATCAAACACATGCTGACTGCCAGAGACACCAAAATAATAAGATATAATCACTATTTTCGAGGAGATTCAAAGTAGAATGAGACACAGAAACAATAATTGTAGTTCTGGATACTGTATATAATTTTTAAAGGTGGGGAAAAATAGTAACAACTGATCAATTATTGTGCATTTTCTATCTTCCAAGAACTATGTTGAATATTTATAAATATTGACTCAAACCTCAATTAAGCATGGTTATTATCCTCAGTTTATAAAAGAGGAGTCTGAGCTTTACTCCATGGGCTAATTGGGGATCATCAAAAGTTCATATGCCAGGAACTAAGAAAATTAGATATTTCACTTAGAAATATCAATGTGACATCAGTGTTATAATGACTCAAAGATGCGAGAGACCAGACAGAACAGTAGCAGGCTCTTACCATGGCCCAATTGTCAAAGTGAGTATTGATAAGCTAGATAATTGAGTCAAACTGCTTCACAGGAGATTCTACCTGCTACTACTAGTTCTACACTCTGGAGCAATGCAAAAAAATTATTTATTTTTTGCTATATCATAAGCCTTTATATATTTTAAGAGACATGTCAAGGCCCTTCTCACTCTGAGTCCTAGTTCTTTCAATGGGGGCATTGGAGCTTCAGTGCTTCTTTAAAGATTTTCTCAACTACGGCATTTTGTTACATTGATTCCCTGTAACCTCTGAGACTATCATCATTGGTTGATCTTTTGAGGTATAAGAACAGTTCTTCTGTCCTATTTGAATGAGCTTATTTATCCTCTTCCAGAGTTGATTATAAAATATGCCTTTTAAGAGTACTCTCCATCCCATGGTTCCCATTTTCCTCTTGTTCCATTTCAGTAGCAATTTCCAGAGACACTGGAGAAGGCAATGTGAAGATACTGGGCATGCAGATCCCTATAAAGGATATCAAGATACTGACTTTTGTCTTGATTGCCATGGGTGTCATTCTCCTGCTCATTGCTCTGGTTCTTGGTGGTGTGGTGTGGTACCAGCATCGTCAGAGAAAGTTACGGCGTAACAGGAGGTCCATCCTGGATGACAGCTTCAAGCTTCTGTCTCTCAAGCAGTAACAGCTGGATCTTGGAACTGCACATCTGGAATATACACTCAGCAGGCCATGGACTAGCAACTGGCATACATTTAAAGGGTATGGGTTGTAGAAAAGACAAAGGAAGGAATCAAACTCATCTGAGTATTTCTTCACTTATTTATTTGTATGGAAATTGTATTCTTTCCTTTTCTTTAGTTTCTTTGTTCCACTTGGGCACCTGGGGCTGAGTCCCCTAGAATCTCATATCACAAATTTCAATAGCTAGATTATATCACCCACTGACACTTGGAAGATCTGGTAATTTCTAAAACCTGAAACATTTTCTCATAAAGTAGATGCCAAAAGTAAGGTTCATTTATTAAGTCTCTACTGCTTTCCAGAACTTAGGCAAGTTTATTCTGAACCAAGGCTAAGTGAGCTGTGACAATAATCCACATCTAAAGACTAAGAACATAGCATGACAGGAAATGAGTGAGGTAGGATTTAAAGATCCAAATTGTATTTTTACTTTTCTTGAAAGTGGACCATTTTCGTTAAGTGGGTAAATGCAATATTACTGCCAAGAGCAACTACAACTTCTGGATACAGGAACTCCTCAGGAAGACAATATTCCAAGTTACAATGTACAGTTGCAATGAAGGGAATATTGAGTGTCCTTTCCATGCTTTCATCAGAAGATTCTATATATTAAAGTGCTTATTATAACACTGTAAGAGTGAACTTGTTGATTTTTATTGTCTCTGTGGTCTCTTGAAGGTTGTGACTGTTCCTGAAAGAGAGAGCATTCGGTGAGACTGGTGAAGGTGGTTAGGGGTACGCATAGAATGGATCTGCCTATCTTTTGTAGATGCTTCAAGTTTGTGTTTGGAAAGTGAATAAGCTGTCCCAGAGGAGACCTCAAAATCCATAAGTGCCAAAATTATCGTAGATGCTAAGAAATGTTGCCAGAGGGAAATAGAGGACTGAAACTAGGTTCAAATCTTTACACTGGGCAATGAGAGGAGGGCACAGATCTAGTGAGCTCTTTTGGTAGTTGGGGGTATGAGACGTCTACTTGCAATTTTATAGAGTCCTTCCTCTGGTAATTTAAAGCAATATTCCTTTGTCACAAGTTCAAGCCTCTCTAAAACCTTGGTCAGAGAACACAGAAAAGAGATAGAGTAGGGGTGGGATAAGCTGACCCATTCTTACTATGGTATCCATTATATCATTTTACATGGCCAATAGAGAATGGAAGAAGCATCAGAACAGTAAAAACAATAACCGAAATGCATTGTGCTTTATATTTTACAAAACATCTAATAGCTAATTGCATTTGACTTCCATTAGTTCTATCAGGGTGACATTTTTGCTATACTTTTAAGCAAGCAAATGATAAGAGAAAGTGATTTTGACCTCAAGCCATTCAGCTAAAAATTGAATGAGGATTCAAGCCTTCATCTATCCAACTCCAAATAGCTGCTTCATCCTTCTGTATCATGGAAGCTCCACTAATCTCCATCATTCATTATCCACATTGAAACCAACTTCCCTCTTTCTGTCTTTCCAGTAAACTTATCTGCCAAGTTAGCAACCCTTTGAAGATTAAGTGTAGAAACCCACAGAAATGGTGTTGAGTTACTAAATAATGTTGAAAGTTAGATGGCAAAACATAGTCCAGAGCCTATCATTCATCTTGGTTTACTATGGTCAATGACTTTGTGGCAGGCTTTACTGGAAATCTCAGAAACATATAGGGAGTAAATGTGGGAACAGATTTGGACTGTTAGTGATAAAATCAAATTAGGGTATTTTAGCCATTGCATAATCAATGAAATTAACAACAGAGCTCTGTTGGTGTATTGTTAACATGAAGGTTACTGAAAACCCTGGGAACTCTACTAAATTTTTAGCTGTAATTTGTATGCAGCTGGAAGGTTGTTAACTTGGTCTCAGTCATGAATCTGAGACAAAGAGAAATAGCTGGGATGGAGATGCATTTCTTCTGAGTTTTTAATCCTGCTCCAGATTGAGGAATATAAGCTAAAGTCCATCTATTTCAGAAAGGAATACATTTTTAATTTTTTTGTGGTGGGTTTGCTCCTTGTGGGGATGGAGGAGATGTTTTTGACAATTAAGTGGCACTTCCAACCATTCAGTTGCTCAAGTCAAAAATCCCCAGTCTACACATCAGAAAATCTTGTTTGTTTTTCCTACAAAATAACTTTAATTTGTTCATTTGTTTCTATCTTTACTGCTACTACCCCAGACTAAAGCACAGCCATCTGTTACCTGGACTTGTGTGGTAACCTCCTGCTTATTACCTTACTTTCACTCTGTGTGCGTGCTAAGTCACTTCATTTGTGTCTGATCCTGTGCAAACCTATGGACTACAGCCCTCTGGACTCCTTTGTCCATGGAATTCTCCAGGCAAGAATACTGGAGTGAATTGCCATGCCCTCCTCTAGGGGATCTTCCTGACCCAGGGATTGAACCTGTGTCACAGAAAACTGATGGTTGAAAAGCCTAAATTGGACTTCCAGTTTAGATGAGCTACCTTAAATATCTCTCTCTGGTGATAAATAAACACTGGGAAAAAAAAAGCAAAGATATAAGGACTAAAAAAAAAAAAAAATAGAAAAGAAGGCAGCCTGGAGAAGAGCAGAGAAGCACAATAACAGGGCATCTTTGCAGTCCAAAGTTAAAAAAAAAAAAGAGTTCTAGTGACTTCAGGTGGATTTGGAGACTCTGGAATGAGGGACTGGGGAGGAGCCTTGCTTATGTCAAGTAGTCTTGGAAATTGCTCTTCATCTCTGTTGGCCAAAGACTCCCCTCTCCCATTTAGACATGGGAAAGAAACAGTAAGGGGAATCTCAACATAGCAAGTTTCAGCCCAGGAAGTACTCTTTATGCTTGAAAGATGGAGAATCCCTTTTCCTATTCAGAGACAATAAATAGCTCTGGCAGAGATCAACAGGAGCCTCAGTGACACCAGAGAAACCAAGCAAAATAGAAAAGTAAAGCAAAGTCTCTGTAAGCTGCATAGCCATTTTAACACAAAATTATGCCAGTACTTGTGCTAAACACAAACAGGATTATTGCCTCATAAAATAGATTGTTTTAATATGGTTCAGAGCTCCTTCATACCAAGAGTCAGGAAAATCACAACTTGAATGAGAAAAGACAACATACTTTATGGGTGTCCTCTCTGTGGGCTGTGTGTGTCCTGTTGTGGTGGGTCTGATTACTGTGAGGACACTGGTAGGTGGGACTGTTCTCTTGTCCAGTTGGTTACCAGGCACTGTCTTGTGCAGAGTCTTTGAGCCACTGGTGGACAAGGCCATGTCCTGGTATGGCTCTGTTCACAGTCGGGGGTGTCCAGGTCTTGGAGCTGAGCCACAGACAAGTTGTGGCCATGTCACAGGGTAACTGTGAATCTCAGAGATTCCAAGAGAATCTCAGAGCTAGTGCTGGTCCACCAGTGTGTATGGCCAAGTCCCAGGATGGTTGACTCTGATGTCAAGGATCCCAGAACAAATGTTGATTGGTTGCTAGGTAGGGATAGTCCCAGGATATCCTGGGTACTGTTGGCCTGCTAGAAAATGGGGTGGATATTGACACAGCTAGATGAGTCTGCTGAGGTCCCAGGGCTGGTGCTCATACATAAGTAGTGAAGCTAGATCCTAGGTCTAATGTTGGTCAACTGACTTTCAGAGTGAGGTCTCAGGTCCCTGGCTAAATTCAGGGGTTCCCAGAGCTGGTGTTGGCCCATAGGTGTCCAGTTCCAGGGCCCATGGTGACCCAGGGCAAATGCCAACACACTGGTGAATGGAGCTAGGGATTTAAGTTACTCTCTGCAGGGCCCTGGTAGTCCTGGAGTTGGTATAGGTAGGTGGACAGGGCAAGGTACCAGGGAATCCTTGGGCTGGTGCCAGGCTACTAGTGATTACACTGCATTTTATCACAGCTGCCTGCAGGGCCTTGTTGATCCAAGGGCTGATGCCTGCCTGCTGGTGGGTGAGGCCTGGTGCCAACTTTAGTGCCTGCATACTGGTTGTCAAAATCAGATCCTGGGGTCTCCGGCTATGGGACCTAGAGTTTCTGGAGCTGACGTTGTCCTACTGGTGGGTGATGCCAGGACTCAGGGTTTCCTGGAGCTTGTGCCCATGCCCTGGTGGATGATGCTGGATTCCAGGTCTAGTAACAATCCACTGGTGGGTGGGGGTCATTCCTGGGTCCTCTGGTGGGTGAGTCCAATTCTGGAAAGGCTTGGTGGTGAGGATCCTACAGAAGCTGACCTGCTGGTGAGTAGGCCTGTGTTTCTACTCAGCTAGCTGCCTAACCCGGAGTGTCCCAGATCTGATGCCAAATGGCTGGAGGGCAGGGCTAGTTTCCAGCACTAGTAAGCAACAGGGAGGATTCCAAAATGGTACTTACCAACACCAGTGTCCTCTTGGTATGATGTGAGTGTGTGTATTAGTCACTCAGTCATGTCTGATTCTTTGCAACACCATGGAAAGTAGCCCACCAGGCTCCTCTGTCCATGGAAATCTCCAGGCAAGAATACTGGAGTCGGTTTCCATTCCCTTCTCCAGGGGATTTTCCCAACCCAGGGATTGAACCCAGATCTCCTGCATTGCAGGCAGATTCTTTACCAACTGAACCACCAGGGAAACCCTCTTGGTATGATGAATGCCCATAAATTGCTGCTGCCAGTGTCAATGTCCTCAGGGTGAATTTCAACCATCTCCTGCCTCTCTAAGCGGTTCCTGCAAATCAGTAAATAGACCTGACCTAGGTACTTTTTAAATTGCTGATTCTAATCTGGATATCAGAGCACGTGAAATATTGTGTGTGTCCGTTAAGCATGGAGTCTCCGTTTCCCATAATCCTCTTTCTCTCCCAAAAGTAAGTCCTACTGGCCTTCAAAATCGAATGTTCTATGGGTCATCTTTCTGGTACAGGACTGGTTCACCTGGAAAGCCTAAATTTATGGCTCATGCCCTTCGGCCTTGAGAAGAACCACTTCAATTGTGCTTATCCTCCTTTTATGGTTATCTACCAGGGAATATGGGTCTCAATTTAAAAAAAAAATCTGTCTTTCCTACTCATCTTGTTGTGATTCATTATTTATATCTTTAGCTGTAGCAGATCTTTTCTGCTAGTCTTTGTGGTTGCTCTCTTAGATAGTTCTTCTATAATTAGTTGCAATTCCATTATGCCCATGGAAGGCGGTGAGATCAGGGTCTTCATAGTCAGCCACCTTGGCCATACCTCCATCCAATCTCTTGTTAAAATTTGTAAAAATAAATTTAAGAAACTGTGTTAGATACCATTTTCCAGTACAGAAGACAGTTATAACTAAAATGCTCTAAAAGCAAATGGAAGAACCAGATAACTGGGAGGGATCAGGAGGAATATCAAAGAGAATATAGTTCAGCTGAATCTTGAAGGATGAGGAGAAACTTGGTAGACAGGTGAAAAAGCATTCTAGGTCAGATGAAGAGAAGGCTTGAGAAGATACTATATCTTTAGAATGTGATATAAAATTCAAATTATAACAAGTCTAATGGAGAAACACTGCCTTTCCCCACTAAATGTGTTCTTCATCAATTGTATCCCATTTCAGCAAATATCACCATCTGTGAAACTATTCAATGTGTAAACTTGAGTCATCCTTCAGCCCTCCCTATCTTGCGCTTTTCACTTCCAATCTAAACATAATTTCTACCAGTTGTATATTTAAAATATATCCAAAATCAATCGGTTTTTAAAAATTCTACACCCCACCCAAGTATAAGCCACTATCACCTTTCATCTGAGCAAATATAATAGCCTCTTCCCTGTTAATACTTTTACCCTTGCATTGCTACTATTCATCCTTTCTACAGCAACCTGTGAGATCTTATAAAAGTATAGTTTGGATAATATCACTCCCATTCTTAAATTTATTTTTAATTGGATTATAATTACTTACCAGTGCTATGTTGGTTTCTGCCATACAATATCGCAAATCACTCATAACTATATGTATATATAAATATCCTTTTCCTCTTGAGGCTCCCTCCCACCCATCCCCCAATCTTGAACCTTTAGGTCATCAGAGAGTGCCAGGCTGGACTCACTGTGTTATGTTATACCAAATTCCCACTAGCTATCTATTTTACAAATGGTAGTGTATATGTTGGAGAAGGAAATGGCAACCCAATTTAGTACTCTTGCCTAGAAAATCCCATTGAAGGAGGAGCCTGGTGTCCATGGGGTCGCAAAGAGTCGGACACGACTGAGCAACTTCACATATAGGGCTTCCCAGGTGGCTCAGTGGTAAATAATCCACCTGGCAATACAGAAGATGCAGTTTTAATATTTGGGTTGGGAAGATCTCCTAGAGGAAGAAATGTCAACCCACTCCAGTATTCTTGCCTGAAAAATCCCATGGACAAAGGAACCTGGTGGGCTACACTCCATGGTTTGGAAATAGTCAGACACAACTTAGCGACTAAGTAATCACACTGTATATATGTCAATGGTACTTTCTCAGTTAATCCCATACACTTCTTTCCCTGTTGTATCCACAGGTCAATTCTCTGCATCTCTATCTCCATCTTTCCTTTGCAAATAAGCTCAGCAGTAATATCTTTCTCGATTCCATACATATGCGTTAGGTAGTTCAGTCACTCAGTCGTATCCGACTCTTTGTGACCCCATGAATCACAGCATGCCAGGCCTACCTGTCCATAACCAACTCCTGGAGTTCATTAAAACGCACCTTCAACGAGTCGGTGATGCCATCCACCCATCACATTCTCTGCCGTCCCCTTCTCCTCCTGCCCCCAATGACTACCAGCATCAGACACTTTTCCAGGGAGTCAACTCGTCGCATGAGGTGGCCAAAGTATTGCAGTTTCAGCTTTAACATCAGTCCTTCCAATGAACGCACAGGACTGATCTCCTTTAGAATGGACTGGTTGGATCTCCTTGCTGTCCAAGGGACTCTCAAGAGTCTTCTCCAGCACCAAAGTTCAAAAGCATCAATTCTTCAGCGATCAGCTTTCTTCACAGTCCAACTCTCACATCCATACATGACCATGGGAAAAACCATAGCCTTGACTAGACGGACCTTGGTTGGCAAAGTAATGTCTCTGCTTTTTAATATGCTATCTAGGTTGGTCATAACTTTCCTTCCAAGGAGTAAGCGTCTTTTAATTTCGTGGCTGCAATCAGCATCCGCATTGATTTTGGAGCCACCCAGAATAAAGTCTGACACTGTTTCCACTGTTTCCCCATCTATTTCCCATGAAGTAAGGGGCCAGATGCCATGATCTTTGTTTTCTGAATGTTGAGCTTCAAGTTAGCTTTTTCACTCTCCTCTTTCAGTTTCATCAAGAGGCTTTTTAGTTCCTCTTCACTTTCTGCCATAAGGGTGGAGTCATCTGCATATCTGAGGTTATTGATATTTCTCCCAGCAATCTTGATTTCAGCCTGTGCTTCTTGCAGCCCAGCGTTCCTCATGATGCACTCTGCATATAAGTTAAATAAGCAAGGTGACAATATACAACCTTGATGTACTCCTTTTCCTTTTTGGAACCAGTCTGTTGTTCCATGTCTAGTTCTAACTGTTGCTTCCTGACCTACATATATGTTTCTCAAGAGGTAGGTCAGGTGGTCTGGTATTCCCATCTCCTTCAGAATTTTCCATAGTTTGTTGTGATCGACACAGTCAAAGGATTTGGCATTGTCAATGAAGCAGAAATAAATGTTTTTCTGGAACTCTCTTGATTTTTCCATGATCCAGCGGATGTTGGCAATTTGATCTCTGGTTCCTCTGCTTTTTCTAAAACCAACTTGAACATCTGGAAGTTAAAGGTTCAAGTATTGCTGAAGCCTGGCTTGGAGAATTTTGAGCGTGTCTTTACTAGCATGTGAGATGAGTGCACTTGTGCGGTAGTTTGAGCATTTGGGATTGAAATGAAGACTGAACTTTTCCAGTCCTATGGCCACTGCTGAGTTTTCCAAATTTGCTGGCATATTGAGTGCAGCACTTTCACAGCATCATCTTTCAGGATTTGAAATAGCTCAACTGGAATTCCATCACCTCCACTAGCTTTGTTCGTAGTGATGCTTTCTAAGGCCCACTTGACTTCACATTCCAATGTATCTGGCTCTAGGTCAGTGATCACACCATCGTGATTATCTTGGTTGTGAAGATCTTTTTTCTACAGTTCTTCTTGGTCGTGAAGATCTTTTTTGTAGAGTTGTGAATGTGACTGCTGATAGAAGCAAGGTCCGATGCTGTAAAGAGCAATATTGCATAGGAACCTGGAATGTTAGGTCCATGTATCAAGGCAAATTGGAAGTGGTCAAACAGGTGATGGCAAGAGTGAACGTAGACATTCTAGGAATCAGTGAACTAAGATGGAGTGGAATGGGTGAATTTAACTCAGATGACCATTATATCTACTACTGTGAGCAGGAATCCCTTAGAAGAAATGGAGTAGCCATCATGGTCAACAAAAGAGTCCGAAATGCAGTACTTGGATGCAATCTCAAAAACGACAGAATGATCTCTGTTCGTTTCCAAGGCAAAACATTCAACATCAGAGTAATCCAAGTCTATGCCCCAACCAGTAATCCTGAAGAAGCTGAAGTTGAACAGTTCTATGAAGACCTACAAGACCTTTTAGAAGTAACACCCATAAAAGATATCCTTTTCATTATAGGGGACTGGAATGCAAAAGTAGGAAGTCAAGAAACAACTGGAGTAACAGGCAAATTTGGCCTTGAAGCACAGAATGAAGCAGGGCAAAGGCTAATAGAATTTTGCCAAGAGAACGCACTGGTCATAACAAACACCCTCTTCCAACAACACAAGGGAAGACTCTACACATGGACATCACCAGATGGTCAACACCGAAATCAGACTGATTATATTCTTTGCAGCCAAAGATGGAGAAGCTCTATACAATTAGCAACAGCAAGACCAGGAGCTGACTGTGGCTCAGATCATGAACACCTTTTTGCCAAATTCAGACTTAAATTGAAGAACTTAGGGAAAACCACTAGACCATTTATGCGTTAATATATGATATTTGTTCTTTCTTTTTGACTTACTTAACTCTGTATAAAAGGCTCTAGGTTCATTCATCTCATTTCAACTGACACAAATTCATTGCTTCTTGAGGCTGAGTAATATTCCTTTGTATGCATGTACCAAAACTTCCTTATCCATTCATCTGCTGATGGACATCTAGGTTGGTTCTATTTCCTGGCTACTGTAAATTGTGCTGCAGTGAACACTGGAGTACATGTGTCTTTTTCTATTAAAGTTTTTCAGGGTATATTCCCAGTAGTGGTGTTGCTGGGTTATATGGTAGTTTTATTCCTGGTTTTTTAAAGTCATCTCTATACTGTTCTCCATAGTAGCTGTATCAATTTATATCCTCACCATAGTGTAAGAAGGTACTCTTTTCTCCACACCTTCTCCAGCACTTATTGTTTATAGGCTTTTTGATAATAGCCATTCTGACCAATGTGAGATGATAGCTCAGGTTTTTAATTTGATGATTTCTCATTTCTTGAGGTAGGCTTGTATTGCTATAAACTTCCTTGTTAGCACTGCTTTTACTGCATCCCAGATCCCGTAGAGGAGGGCATGGCAACCCAACCCAGTATTCTTGGCTGGAGAATCCCATAGACATAGGAGCCTGGCAGGCTATAGTCCATAGGGTTGCAAAGATTTGGATATGCCTGAAACAACATAATATGCATATGTTTTGGATTGTAGTGTAGTGTCATTTGTTTCTAGGTATTATTATTCCTCCTTGATTTATTCAGTAACCTCTTGTTCATTTACAAGTATATTGTTTGGCTTCCATTTGTTTGTATTTTTTTAATTTATTTATTTTAATTGGAGGCTAATTACTTTACATTATTGTATTGGTTTTGCCATACATTGACATGAATCTGCCCCAGGTGTACATGAACTCCCCATCTAGAACCCCCCTCCCACCTCCCTCCGCATCCCATCCCTCTGGGTCATCCCAGTACACCAGCTCCTGTATCATGCATCGAACCTGAACTGGCGATTCGTTTCACATATGATAATATACACGTTTCAATGCCATTCTCCCAAATCATCCAAATCTCGCCCTCTCCCACAGAGTCCAAAAGACTGTTCTATACATCCGTCTCTTTTGTTGTCTCATATATAGGGTTATAGTTATCATCTTTCTGAATCCCATATATATGCGTTAGTATGGAGAACAGTGTGGAGATGATTTAAAAATCTGGAAATAGAACTGCCATACGACCCAGAAATCGCACTCCTGGGCATACACACTGAGGAAACCAGAATTGTTTGTATTTTTTACAATTATTTTTCTAGTAATTGATATTTAATCTCGTAGTTTTGTTGTCATTAAAAAAAAAAGTCTGTTGCTGTTGTTCAGTCACTCAGTCATGTCCAATTCTTTGCAACCCCATGTACTGCAGCATGCCAGGTATCTCTGTCCTTCACTATCTCCTGTAGTTTGCTCAAACTCATATCCATTGAGTTAATGATGCCATACAACCATCTCATCCTCTGCTATCCCCTTCTCCTCCTGCCCTCAATCTTTCCCAGCATAGGGTCTTTTCCAATGAGTCAGGTTTTTGCATCAGGTGGCCAATGTATTGGAGCTTCAGCTTTAACATCAGTCTTTCCAATGAATATTCAGGCTTTATTTCCTTAAGGACTGACTGATTTGTTCTCCTTGGTGACTCTTGCTCTCAAGATTTTTCTCCAGCACTACAATTCAAAGCTATCAATTCTTCAGCTGTTGGTCTTCTTTATGGTCCAGCTTTCACAACTATCGGAGGGAGTGGCAAGATATACTTAAATTGACGAATGAAAAATTTTTAAAAATAACCTACAGCCAAGATTATTCTACTCTCAAGCGTTCTTATTCAGATTTGACAGAGAAAGCAAATGCTTTTACAGGCAAGCTAAACTTAAGAGAATTCAGCACCAAAAAACAAACTTTAAAACAAATGCTAAAAGAACCTCTGTAAATAGGAAACACAAGAGAAAGAAAAGACCTTGCCAACAAAGGTCCGTCTAGTCAAGGCTATGGTTTTTCCAGTGGTCATGTATGGATGTGAGAGTTGGACTGTGAAGAAAGCTGATCGCCCAAAAATTGATGCTTTTGAACTGTGGTGCTGGAGAAGACTCTTGAGAGTCCTTGGACTGCAAGGAGGTCCAACTTGTCCATTCTAAAGGAGATTAATCCTGGGTGTTCATTGGAAGGACTGATGTTAAAGCTGAAACTCCAATACTTTGACCACCTCATGTGACGAGTTGACTCACTGGGAAAGACTCTGATGCTGGGAGGGATTGGGGATGGGAGGAAATGGGGACGACAGAGGATGAGATAGCTGGATGGCATCACTGACTCGGTGGACATAAGTTTTAGTGAATTCCGGGATTTGGTGATGGACAGGGAGGCCTGGCGTGCTGTGATTCATGGGGTCTCAAAGAGTCGGATACGACTGAGCGAATGAACTGAACTGAAATGAACTGTCACTCCCTTCTGGCCTGCAGAGTTTCTGCTAAAATACCAACTGTTAACTTTATCAGCATTTCATGTTATTTGTTACTTCTTCCTTGCTGCTGTTTATATTTCTTCTTTTTGCTTAATTTTTGTTAGTGTGATTAACATGTGTCTTAGTGTATTTCTCTTAGAATTTATCCTGTGTGGGACTCTATGGATTTCATGGACTTGGGTCACTATTTCCTTTCCCTGAAAAACTTAGGGAAAGTTTTTGTCTATAATCTCCTCAGGTTTTTTCCTCAGACTCTTTCTTTTTTCCTTGTTATTTTGGTACACCTATAATTTATATGTTTGAGTGCTTAATGTTGTCTCAGATGTCTCTGAGAATGTCCTAATTTCTTTTCATTTTTTTTCTTGGTTCTTCTCTGCTTCAGTTATTTCCATCATTCTATCTTCTAAGTTTACTGTACAAAAAAAAAGATCTAAATGAATCAGATTACTATAATGATGTGGTCAGCCACCCGGGGCCAGACATTCTGGAGATCAAAGTCAAGTAGCCCTTAGGAAGCACTGCTGTTAATAAAGCTAGTGGATGCAATGGAATTCCAGTAGAACTATTCAAAACCCTAAAGGGTGATGCCATCAACTTGTTTGCATTCAACATGTCAGCAAATCTGGAACACCAGCAGTGGCTACAAGACTGGAAAAGGTCAATCCTCATCCCAATTCCCAAGAAGGGTACTACTGAAGAATGTGCTAACCATCAGATATTTGCACTCATCTCCCATGCTAGTAAGGTTATGCTTAAAACCCTGCATGCTTGACATCAGCATTATGTGAACCAAAATCTTCTAGATGTCCAAGCTGGCTTTAGAAAAGGAACCAGAGATCAAATTCCCAACATTCACTGGATCATAGAGAAAGCTAGGGAATTCCAGGGGAAAAAAACAAACAAACAAACATCTATCTCTGTTTCATTGACTATGCGAAAGCCTTTGACTATGTGGATCATATTAAACTGTGGAAAGGTCTTATAGAGATGGGGAATATCAGATCATCTTACCTGTCTCTTGAGAAACCTGTATATGGGTCAAGAAGCTATAGTCAGAGCCCCGTATGGAACAAATTATTGGTTCAAGATTGAGAAAGGAGTACAACAGGGCTGTCTGCTGTCATCCTTTTTGTTTCATCTATACAGTGAGCACATCATGAGAAATGCCGGGCTGGATGATTTTCAAATTGGAATGAAGATTGGTAGGAGAAACATCAACAACCTCAGATATGCAGATGATACCACTCTAATGGCCCGAAGCAAAGAGGAAATAAAGAGCCTCTTGATGAGGGCAAAGGAGGAGAGTGAAAGAGCCAGACTAAAACTAAATATTAAAAAAAAAAACTAAGGAGAAGAAGATGGTGGAGGATTAAGTTGGGGAGATTGCCAGCCAGCTCATAAATATGTCAAAGGCTCATCAAGATATGGAACAACTCCTACAAAACAACGTCTAGGCGACAGTAGAAGACCCCATGCCTCCAGGGAACAGGCTAAGCTCACTGGAATGAGTAGGAGAGTGGATGGAAATATGAAAAGGCAAAAGACAGAGAATTTCTTGACTGGAGCTTGTGCCCCAAGGAAGGAGGCAGTCCTAAAACAGGAAGAGTTCCCATGCACTGGAAAGCTCCCTCACAGGCAGGTCCAAGGGGAAGCTGTGCAATCTCAGAAAACTGGGCAAAACAAGAACTTACAGGACAGAAAAAAGAGAAAGCTGCACTTCTCATCCTGTAAACAGCTCATGAACTGTGGCCTCGATCATACGGTGGGCTAGGGAAATTAACAGAATACCACAGAAGCCCCACAGTGCAGAGGGCTGGCCTAGATTGCCCAGAGCGGCATGGCATGCAGATTTTTCCAGCACACACAAATCTCTATGCACAGAGGGTGGCCTGGGATGGCAAGAAAAGCATGGCACAAACCTCTCCAATGCACACAAACTGGGTGTGTGTGTGGGTGTGTGCACAAAGAACGGGTCCAGGGAGCCAAAGGAATGCACAAGCCCCATAAGATAGAGGGAAGGCTAGTTAGCCAAAACAAGTGTACACAAGCCCCAGGATGCAGAGGGAGGACCCCTGGAGCACAGACAAGTGAATACAAGACCCATGATGTAGAGGAAGTTGGGCCCAGTGAGCCAAGACAAGTGCACACAAGCCCTGTGATGCAGAGGGCAAGCTTAGGGGGCTGAAGAAAGCCACACAAGCCTCCATGATGCAGAGGGAACACTTGGGACGTCGAGAAAAGAACCACACAAGCGTTGGCTTGCAATGTAGGGTGGGGCCTGGGAAAAGAAGCACTGGCAAATATTCCAGGGACAAGTAGGGGGCTGGTGACAGTGAAGATATGCTAATACGGCCACTATGAAGTGCCTGTGGAAATAGACATGTCTAACACTGCCAAAACCAGGACTTCCCAAGAAAAACTGAAACGATAGACAGCCCAAAACCTACTACTGAACACTGCACTGACCTTCAGAGAGATGAGATCCAGCTCCATGAAGGAGAACATAGGCACAAGCTTCCCCAACCAGGAAAACATCACAGGATATTAATCCGACTCCATGTATAGAGCAGACTCCACAACCAAGAAGAACTATGACCTTGAGAACATTTTTTTTTCTTATAAATCACACTATATATCCCCCCTACACATTTCTATCTTCACATTAGCCCTTTGTGGTGCTGTAGAGTTTTCCTATTTGTTTTTCTTGTTTAAAAAATGTACTTTAAGAATTTTTGGCTGTACTAAGATGGCGGAGGAATAGGATAGGGATACCACTTTCTCCTTCACAAATTCATCAAAAGAACATTTGAACGCTGAGTAAATTCCAGAAAACAACTTTGGAAAGCTGGCAGAGGACATCAGTTCAGTTCAGTCCAGTCGCTCAGTCATGTCCGACTCTCCGTGACCCCATGAATTACAGCACGCCAGGCCTCCCTGTCCATAACCAACTCCCGGAGTTCACTCAAACTCATGTCCACAGAGTCGGTGATGCCATCCAACCATCTCATTCTCGGTCGTCCCCTTCTCCTCCCGCCCCCAAACTTTCCCAGCATCAGAGTCTTTTCCAGTGAGTCAACTCGTCGCATGAGGTGGCCAAAGTATTGCAGTTTCAGCTTTAGCATCAGTCCTTCCAATGAACACCCAGGATTGATCTCCCTTGGAACGGACTGGTTGGATTTCCTTGCGGTACAAGGGACTCTCAAGAGTCTTCTCCAACACCACAGTTCAAAAGCATCAATTCTTCGGCGATCAGCTTTCTTCACAGTCCAACTCTCACATCCATACATGACCACGGGAAAAACCATAGCCTTGACTAGATGGACCTATGTTACAAAGTAATGTCTCTGCTTTTTAATATATTATCAAGGTTGGTCATCACTTTCCTTCCAAGGAGTAAGCGTCTTTTAATTTCATGGCTGCAATCAGCATCTGCAGTGATTTTGGAGCCCCCCAAAATAAAGTCTGACACTGTTTCCACTGTTTCACCATCTATTTCCCATGAAGTGATGGGACCAGATGCCATGATCTTTGTTTTGGCAGAGGACATCAGGCACCCAGAAAAGCAACCCATTGTCTTCAAAAGGAGGTAGGAAAAACTATAAAAGATAAAAAGAGAGACAAAAGAGGTAGCGACAGAGATGTGTCCCGGGAAGAGAGTCTTTAAAAAGAGAGAAGATTCCAAACACCAGGAAACACTCTCACTGGCGACTCTGTGGCAAACCTTGGAACCTCAGAGGGCAACATAACCAGGAGGAAAGATAAATAAATAATTAAAACCCACAGGTTACATGCCCAATAGTAACTCCCAGCAGAGAAGCAGCGCAGACTCCTGCATCTGCCTTTAGCAAGTGGGGGCTGGGCAGGGAGGTGCAGGCTGCATTGCTTAGGGTAAGGACCAGGCCTGAATGCCCTGAAGGCAATTTGAGGGAACTAACATGAGATAGCAAACCAGACTGTGGGATAGCTATCCCGTGAAAAGTCCTAGTGAGAAATAGATTTAAGGGACTAGATCTGATAGATAGAGTGCCTGATGAACTCTGGACGGAGGTTCGTGACATTGTACAGGAGACAGGGACCAAGACCATCCCCATGGAAAAGAAATGCAAAAAACAAAATGGCTCTCTGATGAAGCCTTACAAATAGCTATGAAAAGAAGGGAAGCGAAAAGGAAAGGAGAAAAGGAAAGGTATAAGCATCTGAATGCACAGTTCCAAAGAATATCAAGGAGAGATAAGAAAGCCTTCCTCAGCGATCAATGCAAAGAAATAGAGGAAAACAACAGAATAGGAAAAACAAGAGATCTCTTCAAGAAAATTAGAGATTCCAAGGGAATATTTCATGCAAAGATGGGCTCGATAGAGGACAGAAATGGTATGGACCTAACAGAAGCAGAAGATATTAAGAAGAGGTGGCAAGAATACACAGAAGAACTGTACAAAAAAGATCTTCACAACCAAGATAATCACTATGAGGTGATCACTGACCTAGAGCCAGACATCTTGGAATGTGAAGTCAAGTGGGCCTTAGAAAGCATCACTACGAACAAAGCTAGTGGAGGTGATGGAATTCCAGTTGAGCTATTTCAAATCTTGAAAGATGATGCTGTGAAAGTGCTGCACTCAATATGCCAGCAAATTTGGAAACTCAGCAGTGGCCACAGGACTGGCAAAGATCAGTCTTCATTCCATTTCCGAAGAAAGGGAATGCCAAAGAATGCTCAAACTACCACACAATTGCACTCATCTCACACGCTAGTAAAGTCATGCTCAAAATTCTCCAAGCCAGGCTTCAGCAATATGTGAACCGTGAACTCCCAGATGTTCAAGCAGGTTTTAGGAAAGGTAGAGGCACCAGAGATCAAATTGCCAACATCCACTGGATCATGGAGAAAGCAAGAGAGTTCCAGAAGAGCATCTATTTCTGCTTCATTGATTATGCCAAAGTCTTTGACTGTGTGGATCACAATAAACTGTGGAACATTCTGAAAGAGATGGGAATCCCAGACCACCTGACCTGCCTCTTGAGAAACCTGTATGCAGGTCAGGAAGCAACAGTTAGAACTGGACATGCAACAACAGACTGGTTCCAAATAGGAAAAGGAGTACGTCAAGGTTGTATATTGTCACCCTGCTTATTTAACTTCTATGCAGAGTACATCATGAGGAACGCTGGGCTGGAAGAAGCACAAGCTGGAATCAAGATTGCCGGGAGAAATATCAATAATCTCAGATATGCAGATGACACCACCCTTATGGCAGATAGTGAAGAGGAATTCAAAAGCCTCTTGATTAAAGTGAAAGAAGAGAGTGAAAAAGCTGACTTGAAGCTCAACATTCAGAAAACTAAGATGATGGTATCTGGTCCCATCACTTCATGGGAAATAGACGGGGAAACAGTGGAAACAGTGTCAGACTTTATTTTTTTCGGCTCCAAGATCACCGCGGATGCTGATTCCTCCATGAAATTAAAAGACACTTACTCCTTGGAAGGAAAGTTATGACCAACCTAGATAGCATATTAAAAAGCAAAGACATTACTTTGCCAACCAAGGTCCGTCTAGTCAGGGCTATGTTTTTTCCCGTGGTCATGTATGGATGTGAGAGTTGGACTGTGAAGAAAGCTGATCGCTGAAAAATTGATGCTTTTGAACTGTGGTGTTGGAGAAGACTCTTGAGAGTCCCTTGGACTGCAAGGAGATCCAACCAGTCCATTCTAAAGGAGATCAATCCTGGGTGTTCATTGGAAGGACTGATGCTAAAACTGAAACTCAAATACTTTGGCCACCTCATGCGATGAGTTGACTCACTGGAAGACTCTGATGCTGGGAAGGATTGTGGGCGGGAGGAGAAGGGGATGACAGAGGATGAGATGGTTGGATGGTGTCACTGCCTCGATGGACATGAGTTTGAGTGAACTCCGGGAGTTGGTGATGGACAGGGAGGCCTGGTGTGCTATGATTAATGGGGTCGCAAAGATTCAAACACGACTGAGTGACTGAACTGAACTGAACTGAAGACACCACCAGATCCGCTCAGAGAACCAAAGACTGAACAGTGGTAGCTGGCTGCGGTCCAGCACATCCCCCACCAGAGACTGGCAGGCGAGAGCAGCCAGAGCCGGAAGGGGGCAAGTGTGGCTCCAGAGAGGCATCCTATACCAAACCTCAAACAGATTCATTGCTAACCAAGACTTCTTGGGATTCTGGACAGTTGACATCCATCGGGATGGTCACAGCCAGAGGTCAGCTTCCCAGAAGAGACATACAACAGACCTGAGAAGGTGAGCTGGTTGTACACCCAGAAAACCGAGCAGCAGGGATGGGGGAGGGGATAAGTTTCGGCCTTCAATTGAGGGTGACTGCACTTGCCAAGCACGTGGTCAACTGAGCTGCTCGGACCTGGGAAGTCACAAAACCCAGGCCCAACCAAGTCTGCACCTTTGTGGAGTACCCGAGTACCTGAACCTGAGCGACTTAGACCAGGGGAATTCATACAACCCAGGGCCGGGCTCAAACAGTTCCCAGCAGAGCAACCTAGAGTCTAAGCAATGTAGGCAGGGAAAGCACATACACCGTGATCAGGGACAAACCCAATGTGGCCGAGACACTGCTAGCACTCCCCAGTGTTATTTGTTTTCAGTGCACAACTGAACAAGTGAGCCTAAAAAAGTGCCCACTTCCGCCCGCTAGTGTCAGGGCAGAAATTAGAGACGTAAGAGAGCAGCAAACAGAAGAAGCTAGAACAAACAGAGGGAACCGCCTTGGAAGAGATAGGTGCAATAGATTAAACTCTGTAGTTAGCACCGACTACCTAGGAAAGGGTCTATATATCTTGAGAAGTATAAGCCGGATTAAGGAACTATCTGAAAGTGAATTGACCCTACATTGTCCACAACAACACAAGAGAAAGTCCTAGATATATTTTTACTATTATCATTTTTAAAATTTTTTAAAAAAATTTCAAGTCCTCTATTACTCTTTTAATTTTCATTTATATAACCTACTATTACTTTTCAAAAAAAGACCCTATTTTTTAAAAGCAAACTTCATATACGTATATATATTATAATTTTTGTGAATTTTTTTTCTTTAATATTGTATTTTTGAGAATCCAACATCTACTCTAGATTTTTAATCTTTGATTTTTGGTATTTGTTATCAACTTTGTACCTTTAACAACCCAATCTTCAGTACCCATTTTTACTTGGGAGAGAGATTACTGGCTTGACTGCTCTCTCCCCCTTTGGACATTCCTTTTTCTCCACCAGGTTGCCTCTATTTCCTCCCTCCCCCTTCTCTTCTCTACCCAACTCTGAGAATCTCTTCATGTGTTCCGGGCTGTAGAGAACACTTAGGGAACTGATTACTGGCTGGATCTGTCTCTCTCCTTTTGATTCCCCCCCTTTATCCTCCTGGCCACCTCTGTCTCCTTCCTCCATCTTCTCTTCTCTATGTAAATCCGTGAACATCTCTGAGCGGTCCAGACTCTGGAGAGCACATAAGGAAGCGATTACTGACTAGCTTGCTGTCTCCTCTTTTGATTCCCCCTCGTCTGTTCCTGTTCACCTCTATCTCCCTCCTCTCTCTTCTCTTTTCCATGTAACTCTGTGAACCTCTCTGGGTGTCCCTCACTATAGAGAAACTTTTCATCTTTAACCTAGATGTTTTATCATCAGTGCTGTATAGATGGAGAAGTCTTGAGACTACTGTAAGAATAAGACCAAAAACCAGAGGCAGGAAGCTTAAGTCCAAATTCTGAGAACACCAGAGAACTCCTGACTCCAGGGAACATTAATCGATAAGAGCACATCAAAAGCCTCCATACCTACACTTAAACCAAGCACCACCCAAGGGCCAACAAGCTCAAGAGCAAGACATACCACTCAAATTCTCCAGCAACACAGGAAGAAAGCCCTGTGCTTCAATATACAGACTTCCCAAAGTCACTCCAAACCCATTGACATCTCATAACTCATTACGGGACGCTTCATTGCACTCCAGAGAGAAGAAATCCAGCTCCACCCACCAGAACACCGACACAAGCTTCCCTAACCAGGGAACCTTGACAAACCACCTGTCCAACCCCACCAAGAGCGAGGAACCTCCACAATAAAGAGAACTCCACAAATTGCCAGAATACGGAAAGGTCATTCCAAACACAGCAATATAAGCAAGATAAAGAAGCAGAGAAATACCCAGCAGTTAAAGGAACAGGAAAAATGCCCGCCACCAAACAAAAGTGGATGACATAGGGAATCTACCTGATAAAGAATTCCAAATAATGATAGTGAAAACGATCCAAAATCGTGAAAACAAATTGTAGTTACAGAAATATAGCCTGGAGACAAGGAGAAGATGCAGAAAAGGTTTAAGAAGGACCTAGAAGAAATTAAAAAAGAGTCAATATATAATGAATAATGCAATAAATGAGATAAAAAAGCACTCTGGAGGCAACCAACAATAGAATAACGGAGGCAGAAGATAAGATAAGTGAGGTAGAAGACAGAGTGCTGGAAATAAATGAAGCAGAGAGGAAAAAAGAATTAAAAGAAATGAGGACAATCTCAGAGACCTCTGGGACAATGTTAAACACCCCAACATTAGAATCATAGGATCCAAGAAAAAGAAGACAAAAAGAAAAATCATGAGAAAATACTTGAGGAGGTAATAGTTGAAAACTTCCGTAAATGGGGAAGGAAATATTCACCCAAGTCCAAGAAACCCAGAGTACCAAACAGGATAAACCCAAGACAAAACACCACAAGACACATATTAATCAAATTAACAAGGATAAAACACAAAGAACAAATATTAAAAGCAGCAAGGGAAAAACAACAAATCACAAAGAAGGGGATTCCCACAAGGATAACAGCTGATCTTTCAATAGAAACTCTTCAGGCCAGGAGGGAATGGCAGAGCATACTTAAAGTGTTGAAAGAAAATAACCTACAGCCAAGATTTCTGTACCCAGCAAGGATCTCTTTCAAATATGAAGGAGAAATCAAAAGCTTTATAGACAAGCAAAAGCTGAGAGAATTCAGCATCACCAAACCAGCTCTCCAACAAATGCTAAAGGATCTGCTCTAGACAGGAAAGAGAGAAAGGGTGTATAAAGTCGAACCCAAAACAATAAAGTAAATGGCAAGGGGATCATACTTATCAATAATTACCTTAAATGTAAATGGGTTGAATGCCCCAACCAAAAGACAAAGACTGGCTGAATGGATACAAAAACAAGACCCCCATATATGTTGTCTATAAGAGACCCACCTCAAAACAAGGGGCATAAACAGACTGAAAGTGAAGGGTTGGAAAAAAATATTCCACACAAATAGAGACCAAAAGAAAGCATTAGTAGCAATACTCATATCAGATAAAATAGACTCTAAAACAAAGGCTGTAAAAAGAGACAAAGAAGGATGCTACATAATGATCAAAGGATCAGTCCAAGAAGAAGATATAACAACTATAAATATATATGGAACCAACATAGGAGCACTGCAATATGTAAGACAAATGCTAACAAATATGAAAAGGGAAATCGATAATAACAAAATAATAGTGGTTGACTTCAATACCCTACTCACACCTATGGATCGATCCACTAAGCATAAAATTAACAAGGAAACACAAACTCTAAATGATGCAATAGACCAGTTAGACCTAACTGATATCTATAGGACATTTCACCCCAAAACAATGAATTTCACCTTTTTCTCAAGCACACACGGAACGTTCTCTAGGATAGATCACATCCTGGGCCATAAATCTAGCTTTGGTAAATTAAAAAAAAAAAAATTGAAATCATTCCAAGCATATTTTCTGACCACAGAAAGACTAGTTCTCAATTACAGGAGAAAAGCTATTAAAAATTACAACATATGGAGGCTGAAAATTACACTTCTCAATATCCAACAAATCACAGAAGAAATAAAAAAAGAAATCAGAATATGAATAGAAAGGAATGAAAATTAAAACACAACAACCCCAAACCTGTGGGACACTGTAAAAGCAGTGCTAAGGGGAAGGTTCATAGCAATACATGCTTACCTCAAGAAACAAGAAAAAAGTCAAATAAAAAACCTAACTCTACATCTAAAGAAACTTGAAAAAGAAGGCATTATGAACCCCAGGGTTAGTAGAAAGAAAGAAATCTTAAAAATTAGGGCAGAAATAAATGCAAAAGAAACAAAAAAAAGACCGTAGCAAAAATCAACAAAGTCAGAAGCTGGTTCTGTGAGAAGATAAATAAAATTGACAAACCATTAGCCAGACTCATTAAGAAATAAAGGGAGAAAAATCAAATCAATAAAATTTGAAATGAAAATGGAGAGATCACAACAGAAAACACAGAAATACAAAGAATCATAAGAGACTACTATCAGCAACTATATACCAATAAAATGAACAACTTGGAAGAAATGGACAAATTCTTAGAAAAGTACACCTTTCCAAAACTGAACCAGGAAGAAATAGAGAATCTTAACAGACCCATCACAACCACGGAAATTGAAACTGAAATTGAAATCAGAAATTTTCCATCTACAAAAGCCCAAGACCGGACAGCTTCACAGCTGAATCTCCCAGCAATTTAGAGAGGAGCTAACACCTATCCTACTCAAATTCTTCCAGAAAATTGCAGAGGAAGTTAAACTTCCAAACTCTTTCTATGAGGCCACCATCATCCTGCTACCAAAACCTGTCAAAGATGCCACAAAAAGAAAACTACAGGCCAATATCACTGATGAAAATATATGCAAAAATCCTTAACAAAATTCTAGCAATCAGAATCCAACAACACATTAAGAAGATCATACATCATGACCAAGTGGGCTTTATCCCAGGAATGAAAGGATTCTTCAATATCTGCAAATCAATCAATACACCACATTAACAAACTGAAAAATAAAAGCCATAAAATTATGTAAATAGATGCAGAGAAAGCCTTTGACAAAATTCAACATCCATTTATGATTAAAAAAAAAAAACTCTCCAGAAAGCAGGAATAGAAGGAACATACCTCAACATACTAAAAGATATATATGACAAACCCAGAGTAAACATTATCCTCAATGGTGAAAGTGTGAAAGCATTTCCCCTGAAGTCAGGAACAAGACAAGGGTGCCCACTCTCACCACTACTATTCAACATACTTTTGGAAGTTTTGGTCACAGCAATCAGAGCAGGAAAAAAAATAAATAAAAGGAATCCATATTGGAAAAGAAGAAGCAAAACTCTCACTGTTTGCAGATGACATGATGCTTTATATAGAAAACCCTAAAGACACCAACAGAACATTAGTAGAGCTAATCCATGTATACAGTAAATTTGCAGGATATAAAATCAACACACAGAAATCTCTTGCATTCCTATACACTAACAATGAAATGACAGACCCAAAGAAATTAAGGAAACAATTACATTCACAACTGCAACGAAAAGAATAAAATACTTAGGAATAAATCGACCTAAAGAAACAAAAGACTTATATACAAAAAACTATAAAATACTGATGAAAGAAATCAAAGATGACACAAATAGATGGAGAAATATACCATGTCAATGGATCAGAAGAATCAATATAGCGAAAATGAGTATACTACGCAAAGCAATGTATAGATTCAATGAACTATTTATCAAGCTACCAATGGTATTTTTCAGAGAACTAGAAAAAATACTTTCACAGTTTGTATGGAAGTACAAAAAACCTCGAATAGCCAAAGCAATCTTGAGAAAGAAGAATGGAACTGGAAGAATCAACCTGCCTGACTTCAGGCTCTACTACAAAGTCACAGTCATCAAGACAGTATGGTACTGGCACAAAGACAGAAATATAGATCAAGGGAACAAAATAGAAGGCCCAGAGATAAACCCATGCACCTATGGACACCTTATCTTTCACAAGGAGGCAAAAACATGCAATGGAGCAAAGACAATCTCTTTAACAAGTGGTGCTGGGAAAAACAATCAACCACTTGTAAAAGAATGAAACTAGAACACTTTCTAACACTATACACAAAAATAAACTCAAAATGGATTAAAGATCTAAATGTAAGACCAGAAACTATAAAACTCCTAGAGGAGAACATAGGCAAAACACTCTCTGACATAAATCACAGCAGGATCCTCTTTGATCCACTTCCCAGAATATTGGGAATAAAAGCAAAAATAAACAAATGGGACCTAATTAGAATTAGAAGCTTCTGCACAGCAAAGGAAACTATAAGCAAGGTGAAAAGACAGCCTTCAGAATGGGAGAAAATAATAGCAAATGAAGCAAATGACAAAAAATTAATCTCAAAAATATACAAGCAACTCCTGCAGCTCAATTCCAGAAAAATAAACTACCCAATCAAAAAATGGGTCGAAGAACTAAACAGCCATTTCTCCAAAGAAAACATACAGATGTCTAACAAACATATGAAAAGATAATCAACATCACTCATTATCAGAGAAATGCATAACAAAACCACAAGGAGGTACCATTTCTTGCCAGTTTGAATGGCTCCTATCAAAAAGTCTACAAGCAGTAAATTCTGGAGAGGGTGTGGAGAAAAGGGAACCCTCTTACAATGTTGGTGGGAATGTAAACTAGTACAGCCACTATGGAGAACAGTGTGGAGATTCCAGAAAAAACTGGAAATAGAACTGCCATAAGACTCAGCAATCCCACTGCTGGGCATGCACACTGAGAAAACCAGAATCGAAAGAGACACGTGTACACCAAAGTTCATCGCAGCACTGTTTATAATAGCGAGGACATGGAAGCAACCTAGATGTCCATCAGCAGACGAATGGATAAGAAAGCTGTGGTACATATACACAATGGAGTTTTCAGTTCAGTTCAGTTCAGTTCAGTCGCTCAGTCGTGTCTGACTGTTTGCGACCCCATGAATCACTGCACACCAGGCCTCCCTGTCCATCACCAACTCCAAGAGTACACTCAAACTCATGTCCATCAAGTTGGTGATGCCATCCAGCCACCTCATTCTCTGTCATCCCCTTCTCCTCCTACCCCCAATCCCTCCCAGCATCACAGTCTTTTCCAGGGATTCAACTCGTCACATGAGGTGGCCAAAGTAATGGAGTTTCAGCTTTAGCACCAGTCCTTCCAATTAACACCCAGGATTGATCTCCTTTAGAATGGACTGGTTGGATCTCCTTGCAGTCCAAGGGACTCTCAAGAGTCTTCTCCAGCACCACAGTTCAAAAGCATCAATTCTTCGGCGCTCAGCTTTCTTCACAGTCCAACTCTGACATCCATACATGACCACTGGAAAAACCATAGCCTTGACTAGACGGACCTTTGTTGGCTTAGTAATGTCTCTGCTTTTTAATATGCTATCTATGTTGGTCATAATTTTCCTTCCAAGGAGTAAGCGTCTTTTAATTTCGTAGCTGCAATCAGCATCCGCAGTGATCTTGGAGCCCCAATAAATAAAGTCTGACACTGTTTCCACTATTTCCCCATCTATTTCCCATGAAGTGATGGGACCAGATGCCATGATATTTGTTTTCTGAATGTTGAGCTTCAAGCCAACGTTTTCACTCTTGGCTTAGAGCTTAGTGGCAGCCATTTGGTAAAGCACCTCTGAGAGGGTAACAGGCAGGAAGGCCAGGGGTCTCCAAACGAAGGAAATATCCTGCAAGTGTCAGATATTATTTTACCTCTCTCTTAAGTGACAGGAGGAAACAAACAAGTGTTAGATTTTTCCTCTTTTGTATACAAATTTAAAAAGATGTTTCTCTTAAAGTTCTGTGTTGCCATGATGACCCCTGGCTCCACCTGAACTGAACTTTTCTCAAAGCTTGAGCTACCTTAGACTCTTTCTTCAGTTGTTTTCTTTGCACCTGGAATATTTTTCTTATGTGGAACTACTACTTATTTATGTCTTCCCATTAACTGGACATACCCCACATCCAAGGTCAGAGAAGCCCCAGCAAGATGGCAGGAGAAGGGAAATTGTGTTTAGAATCAAACTCCGTACAACCCAGAGATGGTCAGAGGGCTCAAACAAACCTTGTGCGCACCATGACCCAGAGACTCCAAAAAGACTGAGAGAGAACTGTGGTTGATTGTCTCCTGTGGAGGTATGGGGCAGCAGTGGACGGCCACAGAGGCAAGGGCTCTGGGTGTAGCAGACTTGGGTATGTTATAAGCCCTCTTGGAGGTCACTGTTAACCCCAACAGAGGACTGCCAGATCTTACACAGGACTGGAGAAATAGACTTCTGGAGGGCACAAACAGAACACTGTGAGCACCAGGACCTAGGAGGAAGGAGCAGTGACCCCACAAGAGACAGATACAGACTTGCCCATGAGTGTCCAGGATTCTCTGGTGGAGGTGTGGGTTGGTAGTGGCCTACTGCAGGATTGGGAACACTGAGTGTAGCAGTGTGTGCATGCTATCTTTTGAAGGAGGTCGACATTATCTTAATTAAGTCCAACATAGTTTAGTAAATAACAGGAAGGGAATGCAGCTTCACCCATCAACAGAAAATTGGATTAAAGATTTGCTGAGCATGGCCGCACTCATCAGAACAAGACTCAGGTTCCCCCTCAGGCAGCCTCTCCCATCAAGAAGCTTCCATAAGCCTCTTATCCTTCATCAGAGGGCACAAAGACTAAAAACCACCATCACAGAAAATTAAGCAATCTGATCACATGGACCACAGCAATGTCTAACTCAAGGAAACTATTAGCCATGCCATGTAGGGTAACCCAGGACGGTCGATTCATGGTGGAGAATTCTGACAAAATTTGGTCCATTGGAGAAGGGAATGGAAAACCGCTTCACTATTCTTGCCTTGAGAACCCCATGAACTGTATGAAAATGTAAAAAGACAGGGAAATAAAAGATGAACTCCCCAGTTCAGTAGCTGTCCAATATACTACTGGAGATCAATGGAGAAATAACTCCAGAAAGAATGAAGAGACAGAGCCAAAGCAAAAACAACACCCAGCTGTGGATGTGACTGGTGATAGAAGTAAGGTCGGATTCAGTAAAGACTAATACTGCATCAGTTCAGTCCAGTTCAGTCGCTCAGTCGTGTCCGACTCTTTGCGACCCCATGAATCACAGCACGCCAGGTCTCCCTGTCCATCACCAACCTCCGGAGTTCACTCAAACTCATGTCCATCGAGTCGGTGATGCCATCCAGCCATCTCATTCTCTGTCTTCCCTGTCTCCTCCCACCCCCAATCCCTCCCAGCATCAGACTCTTTTCCAGTGAGTCAACTCGTCACATGAGGTGGCCAAAGTATTGCAGTTTCAGCTTCAGCATTAGTCCTTCCAATGAACACCCAGGACTGATCTCCTTTAGAATGGACTGGTTGGATCTCCTTGCAGTCCAAGGGACTCTCAAGAGTCTTCTCCAGCACCACAGTTCAAAAGCATCAATTTTTTGGCGATTAGCTTTCTTCACAGTCCAACTCTCACATCCATACATGACCATTGGAAAAACCATAGCCTTGACTAGACAGACCTTGGTTGGCAAAGTAATGTCTCTGCTTTTTAATATGCTATCTATGTTGGTCATAACTTTCCGTCCAAGGAGTAAGCGTCTTTTAATTTCCTGGCTGCAATCCGCATCTGCAGTGATTTTGGAGCCCCCCAAAATAAAGTCTGACACTGTTTCCACTGTTTCCCCGTCTATTTCCCATGAAGTGATGGGACCAGATGCATGATCTTCGTTTTCTGAATGTTGAGCTTCAAGCCAAACTTTTCACTCTCCTCTTTCACCCTCATCAAGAGGCCTTTGAGTTCCTCTACACTTTCTTCCATAAGGGTGGTGTCATCTGCATATCTGATGTTATTGATATTTCTCCCGGCAATCTTGATTCCAGCTTGTGCTTCTTCCAGCCCAGCATTCCTCATGATGTATTCTGCATATAAGTTAAATAAACAGGGTGACAATATACAACCTTGACGTACTCCTTTTCCTATTTGGAACCAGTCCGTTGTTCCATGTCCAGTTCTAACTGTTGCTTCCTGACCTGCATACAGGTATCTCAAGAGGCAGGTCAGGTGGTCTGGTATTCCCATCTTTTTCAGAATTTTCCACAGTTTATTGCGATCCACACAGTCAAAGACTTTGGCATAGTCAATGAAGCAGAAATAGATGTTTTTCTGGAACTCTCTTGCTTTCTCCGTGATCCAGCGAATGTTGGCAATTTGATCTCTGGTTCCTCTGCCTTTTCTAAAACCTGCTTGAATATCTGGAAGTTCACGGTTCACATATTTTTGAAGACTGGCTTGGAGAATTTTGAGCATGACTTTACTAGCGTGTGAGATGAGTGAAACTGCGTGGTAGTTTTAGCATTCTTTAGCATTGCCTTTCTTTGGGATTGGAATGAAGACTGATATTTTCTAGTCCTGTGGCCACTGCTGAGTTTTCCAAATTTGCTTGTATATTGAGTGCAGCACTTTCACAGCATCATCTTTCAGGATTTGAAATAGCTCAATTGGAATTCGATCACCTCCACTAGCTTTGTTCATAGTGATACTTTCTAAGGCCCACTTGACTTCACATTCCAAGATGTCTGGTTCCAAGTGAGTGATCATGCCATCGTGATTATCTTTGTCGTGAAGATCTTTTTTGTACAGTTCTTCTGTCTATTCTTGCCACCTCTTCTTAATATCGGGAACCTGGAATGTTAGGACTATGAATCAAGGCAAATTGGAAGTGGTCAAATAGGAGATGGCAAGAGTGAACTTCGACATTTTAGGAATCAGTGAGCTAAAATGGACTGTAATGGGTGAATTTAACTCAGTTGACCATTACATCTACTACTGTGGGCAAGAATCCCTTAGAAGAAGTGGAGTAGCCATCATACTAAACAAAAGAGTACAAAATGCTGTACTTGGATGCAGTCTCAAAAATGAAAGAATGATCTCTGTACATTTTCGAGGCATGTTATTCAATATCACAGTAATACAAGTCTATGTCCCAATGATGATGCCAAAGAAGCTGAAGTTGAATGGTTCTATGAAGACCTACAAGAACTTCTAGAACTAATACCCCAAAAAGCTGTCCTTTACATTATAGGGGACTGGATTGAAAAAGTAGGACGTAAAGAAATACCTGGAGTAACAAGCAAATTTGACCTTGGAGGACAGAATGAACCAGGGAAAATGCTAATAAAGTTTTGCCAAGAGAACGCACTTGGTCATAGCAAACACCCTCTTCCAACAACACATGAGAAGACTCTATACATGGACATCACCAGATGGTCGACACCAAAATCAGATTGATTATATTCTTTACAGCCAAAAATGGAGACAGCTTTATGCAGTCAGCAAAAACAAGACTGGGAGCTGACTGTGGCTCATATCATGAACTCCGTATTGCCAAATTGAGAGTTAAAATGAAGAAAGTAGTTAAAACCACTAGACAATTCACGTATGACCTAAATCAAATCCCTTACAATCATACAGTGGAAGTGACTAATAGATTCAAGGGGTTAGAACTGATAGAGTGCCTGAAGAACTATGGACTGAGGTTTGTGATATTGTACAGGAAGCAGGGATCAAGACCATCCCCAAGAAAAAGAAATTCAAATAGGCAAAATGGTTGTCTGAGGAGGCCTTACTAATAGCTGTGAAAACAAGAGAAGCAAGAGGCAAAGAAGGAAAGGAAAGATATACCCATTTGAATACATAGTTCCAAAGAATAGAAAGGAGAGATAAGAAAGCCTTCCTCAGTGATTGATGCAAAGAAATAGAGGAAAACAATAGAATGGGAAAGACTAGAGATCTCTTCAAGAAAAGTAGAGATACCAAGGGAACATTTCATGCAAAGATGGGCACCATAAAGGACAGAAATGAAATGGACCTAACAGAAGCAGAAGATATTCAGAAGAGGTGGCAAGAATACACAGAACTATACAAAAAATATCTTCACAACCCACAGAAACATGATGTTTTGATCACTCACTGAGAGCCAGACATCCTGGAATGTGAAGTCAAGTGGGTCTTAGGAAGCATCACTACAAACAAAGCTAGTGGAGGTGATGGAATTCCAATTGAGCTATGTGAAATCCTAAAAGATGATGCTGTGAAAGTGCTGCACTCAATATGCCAGCAAATTTGGAAAGCTCAGCAGTGGCCACAGGACTGGAAAATGTCAGTTTTAATTTCAATCCCTAAGAAAGGCAATGCCAAAGAATGCTCAAACTACTGCACAATTTCACTCATCTCACACGCTAGTAAAGTCATGCTCAAAATTCTCCAAGCCAGGTTTCAACAATACATGAACCATGAACTTCGTGACGTTCAAGCTGGATTTAGAAAAGGCAGAGGCACCAGAGATCGAATTGCCAACATCCGCTGGACTATCGAAAAAGCAGGAGAGTTCCAGAAAAACATCTATTTCTACTTTACTGACTATGCCAAAGTTTTGACTGTGTGGATCACAATAAACTGTGGAACATTCTGAAAGAAATGGAAATACCAGACCACCTGACCTGCCTCTTGAGAAACCTGTTTGCAGATCAGGAAGCAACAATTAGAACTGGACATGGAACAACAGGCTGGTTCCAAATTGGGAAGGGAGTATGTCAAGGCTGCATTTTGTCACCTTTCTTATTTAACTTATATGCATCATGAGAAATGCTGAGCTAAAAGCATATGTAGGGGTCTTGTTTTTGGATCCATTCAACCAGATTTTTTATTTTGGTTGAAGCATTCAACCCATTTCCATATAACGTAATTATTGGTAAGTATGATCCCATTGCCATTTACTTTGTTGTTTTAGGTTCTAGTTTATAAACCTTTTCTGTGTTTCCTGTCTAGAGAAGATCCTTTAGCATTTGTTGAAGAGCTGGTTTGGTGGTGCTGAATTCTCTCAGCGTTTGCTTGTCTGTAAAGCTTTTGATTTCTCCTTCATATTTGAATGAGATTCTTGCTGGGTACAATAATCTGGGTTGTAGGTTTTTCTCTTTTGTCACTTTAAGTATGTCTTACCATTCCTTTCTGTCTTGAAGAGTTTCTATTGAAAGATCAGCTGTTATCCTTATGGGAATCCCCTTGTGTGATATTTGCTGTTTTTCCCATGCTGCTTTTAATATTTGTTCTTTATGTTTGATCTTCGTTAATTTGTTTAATATGTGTCTTGGCGTGTTTTGCCTTGGGTTTATCATGTTTGGGAGTCTCTGGTTTTCTTGGACTTGGCTGACTATTTCAAAACTTCCCCATTTTAGGGAAGTTTACAACTATTATCTCTTCAAGTATTTTCTCATGGCCTTTCTTTTTGTCTTCTTCTTCTGGAATTCCTATGATTCGAATTTTGGGGCATTTAACATTGTCCCTGAAGTCTCTGAGGTCTCTCATTTCGTTTAATTCTTTTCTCTCTTTTCTCTTTTCCTCTCAGCTTCATTTATTTCCACCATTCTATCTTCCACCTCATTTATCCTATCTTATGCCTCACTTATTCTACTGTTGGTTCCCTACAGAGTGTTTTGATCGCAGTGATTGTATTATTCATTATTGACTGGCTCTTTTTTCATTTCTTCAAGGTCCTTGTTAAACTTTTCTTGCATCTTCTCAATCCTTGTCTCCAGACTATTTATCTGTAACTGCATTTTGTTTTCAAGAGTTTGGATCATTTTTACTATCAATATTCTGAATTCTTTTTCAGGTAGTCTCCCTATCTCTTACTCTTTTTTTGTTTGTTTGTTTTGGTGGGCTTTTATCATGTTCTTTACCTGCTGAATATTTCTCTGCCTTTTCGTCTTGTTTAGGTTGCTGTGTTTGGGGTGGCCTTTCTGTATGCTGGAAATTTGTGGTTCCTCTTTATTGTGGAGGTTCCTCCCTGTGGGTAGGGTTGGATGAGTGGTTTGTCAAAGTTTCCTGGTTAGGGAAGCTTGTGTTGGTGTTCTGATGGGTGGAGCTGGAGCTCTTCTTTCTGGAGTGCAATGAAGTGTCCAATAGTGAGTTTTGGGGTGTCCATGGGTTTGGTGTGACTTTTGGCCATCCGTATTTTTGTGCTCAGGGTTATTTTCCTGCTTTGTTGGAGAATTAGCTTGGTATGTCTTGCTCTAGAACTTGTTGGCTCTTGGGTGGAGCTTGGTTTCAGTGTAGGTATGGAGGCTTTTGGATGAGCTTTTGTCGATTAATGGTCCCTGGAGTCAGATATTTTCTGGTGTTGTCAAGTTTTGGATTTAAGCCTCCTGCCTCTGGCTTTCAGTCTTCTTCTTATAGTAGCCTCAAAATTTCTCCATCCATACAGCTCCGATGATAAAACATCTAGGTTAATGATGAAAAGATTCTCCACAGTGAGGGACACCAAGAGAGGTTCACAGAGCTACATGAAGAAGAGAAGGAGGAGGGAGATAGTGGTGACCAGGAGGAGAGGAGGGGGAGTCAAGAGGAGAGAGACCAATCTAGCCTGAGATCAGTTCCCTAAGTGTTCTCCAAAGCCCGGAACACCCAACAAGATTCACAGAGTTAAGTAGAGAAGAGAAGGGAGAGGGAGTATTTAGTGGTGACCTGGGGGAGAAAAAGGAGAGTCAAAAGGGAAGAGAGCAATCAAGCCAGTAATCACACTCCTAAGTAAAAATGGGTATTGAAGATTGGATTCTTAAAGGTACAGAATTGATAACAAATACCAAAAACCAAAGAATCAAAATCTAGAGTAGAGATTAGACTCTCAAAAATATAATATTAAAAATACAAAACAAAATTGCAAAAATTATATTAAAAATATATGAAATTTGCCTTAAAAATAAGATCATTTTTCTTCACGGCAATAGTAGGTTTTAAAAATGGAAATTAAAGGAGTAATAAAGAACTTAAAAATTTAAAAAATTAAAAATGATAATAGTAAAAATATATCTAGGGATTTCTCTGGAGCTATTGAGGGCAGTTTTGGTCAGTTCATTTTGAGATAGTTCCTTGTTCCACATTATGCTTCTTCTCAAGGTCTATAGGTCCTTTCCAATGTAGTCAGTGCTAACTGCAGGGTTTTAATCTGTTGCACCTGTCACTTCCAAAGCCATTCCCTCTTTTTTTTTATTTTGGCTTCCTCTGTTTGCAAGTGTCTTCAGTATCTGACTTCATCCCTGACACAAGGGGGTAAATGTGGTCATTTATTTAGGCTCACTTGTTCAACTGTGCCACGGGGAGGGAGGAACACTGCAAACAAATATCACTGGCATGTGTGGGGAGTGCTCACAGTGTCTCGGCCACACTGGGTTTGCCCCTGCTCACGGTGTGTGTGCTTTCGTGGTCTACACTGCTCAGGCTTCAGGTTGCTCTGCTGGGGAACTGTCTAAGGTGGGCCCTGGGTTGCGTGCACTTCCCAGATCTACGCCATTCAGGTTCAGGTTCTTGGGTACTCCACAAAGGCACAGACTCAGTTGGGCCTGCGTTGTGTGCCCTTCCTAGGTCTGAGCATCTCAGGTAACCAGGTGCTTGGCGAACGCACTCTTCCCAGCTGGGTGGTGCATCTTATCACCTCCCCCCATCCCAGCTGCTCGGTTTCCTGGGTGCAGAGTGGGGGCACCGTCTCAGGTGTGCCATGTGTCTCTTATGGGGTGCTGATCTCTGGCTGCGAGTCTCCTGACAGATGTCAACCATCCAGGATCCCAGGAAGACTGGTTAGCAACTGGAAGCCTGCTCACAGTGTGGAGTTTGGTAGAGGATGCCATCTCTGGGGCCCTGTTTGCCCCTTTCCTTCTGGCTCTGGCTGTCGCCCGCCTGCCTCCTTGTCTCCAGCGTGGGATAGGCCAGTCCACAGCTGGCTAACTCTCCTCTGGTATTCTCTCAGTTCTTTGTTCTGTGAACGGACCCAGCAGTGCCTTAAGTTAGAGCTTTTCATGGGAAAGTTCTCTCTCTCTCTCTTTTTTTATCCTTTCTGGCTATCCCATGGTTTGTGTTGCTATCTCACGTTAGCTCCCTCAGATTGCCCTCAAGTCTTTCAGACCTGGTCCTTACCCTAAGCAATGCAACCCATGCCTCCCTGTTCAGTCCCCGCTTGCTGGTGGTGAACGTGACTGTCTGGGCTACTTCCCTGCTGGGAGTTGCAGTTAGGCATGTAATCTGAGAGTTTTATTTATGTATTTTTCCTCCCAGTTATGTTGCCCTCTGAGATTCCAAAACTCCCGACAAACCCGCCAGTAAGAGGGTTTCCTGGTGTTTGGAAACTTCTCCTTTTTATGACTCTCTCCCCAGGATGGATCTCCGTCCCTAACTCTTTTGTCTCTCTTTTTATCTTTTATATTTTATCCTACCTCCTTTTGAAGAAAATGGGCTGCCTTCCTGGATGCCTGGTGTCTTCTGCTAATGTTCAGAAGTTGTTTTCTGGTATTTTCCCAGTGTTCAAATGATCTTTTGATGAATTTGTGGGGGAGAAAGTGGTCTCCCTGTGCTATTCCTCTGCCATCTTAGGACTGCCTCCCAGTCTGGTGGGTTTTTACCATGTTCCTTTCATCTGCTGAATGCTTCTCTGTTTTCATTTTGTTTAATATACTGTGTTTTGTGTCTCCTTTCTGCAAGCTAGAAGGTCATACTTCCTCTTCAACTGTGGAGTCTGCCTCCCATAAGTGGGGTTGGACCAGTGCCTTGTGAATATTTCCTTGTTGGGGTGACTTGTACCTGTGTTCTAGTGGGTAGAGGTAGGTCTTGTCACTCTGAAGGGCAATGCAATGTCCTGTAGTGTGTTTTGGAGTGTCTATGAGTTCTATATGACCTTGTACAGCCTGTCGGCTAATGTACAGCATTGTGCCACTGTTTTGCTTAAGGTTTAGTGTTGGGTGTCTAGAACTGAAGTTTCCTGGCTTTTGGATGGGACTTGGTTTCAGTGTTGATATTGAGGCCTTTTTGAGGACTCTATTCTATTAACGTTTCATATGGTCAGGAGTTCTCTGGTGGTCCAAAGTTATGGAGTTAAGTCTCATGCATCTGGGATTCAGGCCTGACCCATTTATGTAGCACCAAGACTCCACAGGCCACAAAACGTAGCAGAAAATACCCCTAGACTAATAGTGAAATAATACTCAACAGCCAAGAATATCCAAAAACACACACTCACATAGAGAAAAGAAGAATAAAAGGGGAGAAAAAGCATAGAAAGAGGAGTCAAAAGAGAGCAATCAAACCAATGATCAAACTCCTATGTGAAAGTGGATTCTAAAAATTAGACTCTCAAAATACAAAATCAAAAATATGGAAAAAATTTAGACTGTCAAAGACTAAGGTGTTTTCTTTAAAAGGAAAGAGTAGGTTATAAAAATTAAAGGACTAATAAAGAACCACATTAGAAAAATACAGGGGGTGGATGGGTAAAAAGGGAAGGAGATATATAGAGAGTGTTAGTAGGAGGAATGCCCAAGTGATTCCTCCGTTTTCCTGCTCCAGTTGATTTACCTCTTCAACGTCCTCCAATATATCTAGGAAGATCTCTGTACCTTTTGTGGGTCAGCTCAGACTCAGATCTTGCCTTGCTCCAGCTTGTATTAATACTTGCTCTCAAAGTCCATAGTTACACTTAAAGTTCACAGTCTCGGGCTAATTGTGGGAATTTAGACCTCTGCACCTGCAAGTTGTGGAACTGTTTTCCCTTCTTACCTTTGCTCTTGCAGCTCCTAGTTTTCCACTTTGGTTTTGGGTCTGCCACGGGAGCCTGGTAGGCTGCCGTCTATGGGGTTGCACAGAGTCGGACACGACTGAAGTGATTCAGCAGCAGCAGCAGCTGCTTGTGAGTCTCTCTCAAGTGTCTTTTCTCCACCCAGGCACAAGAGGGTGAATATAGCCCTTTATTAGGGCTCACTTACTCAGTTGGAGAAGGGAATGTCAACCCACTCCAGCATTCTTGCCTGGAAAATTCCATGGACGGAGGAGCTACAGTCCATGGGATTGCAAAGAGTCTGACAAGACTGAGCAACTTCACTTTACTCAGTTGAGCTGGGGAGAAGAAGGGGTACAGCAGACACAGCTAGGGGGTGTGGGAAGTCCCTGCATGGCTGGAACCTGTTGTGGGTCGCAACAGTCTGAGGTGGGACATACACTTCCCAAGGGGAGTTGACCCCAGGTTGGGGCACCCTTGGCAGAGGCAAACCACTCAGGCTCCCAAGAAGACATGGGCAGTGACCTGGGGCTGCTTACAGTTTGGCAATAGCTGCAATCTCTGGATGTGAGACCATAGCAGCCCCCTGCCTTCTACCTCTGGTGCTCACACCTACTTCTCTGCCTCTGGAGAAGCACACTACAGCCGACTCACCAAGGCCCCCTCCCCTTCAGCATTTGCTAGGATAGGATCCTTTGCTGTGCAAGTTCACAGAGTTAGAGTATAGCATTAGAGCCTTCCCACAGGAATGATCTTTAGCTTCTCTGGTAGTCTCAGGCTTTTCCTGGTCTGTCCTTGCTGTATTTGTATCTGTAACCCCTTCAGAGTACCTTCATGGCAGTCAACCCTGGTCCTTTCCCTCAGAGCCAAACACCGAAGACTGAGCCTCTGTACCAGCCCCTACTCTTTGTGGTAGTCGTGAGCATGTGAGCTACTTTATGACCAGGAAGTGCAATTTGGCATGATCTCTGTGGTGAATTCTCTGTTTTGTCTTCTGAGTTCCCATTGTTTCACTGCCTTCTGAGGTTCAGAAGCTCTCCCCTGACCCTGCCTGTGAGGAGTTTCTGAGTGTTCAGAAACATTTCCTCCTTCAAGATTCCCTCCCCAGGCTGCAGGTCCCCATCCTGAAATACTTTGTCTCCATTTTTGTCTTTATCTTTTGCCTCACTTCATTCCGAAGAGATTGGTTTGCCTTTCTTAAGGCTGTGGTCCTCTGCCAGTGTTCACAAGATATTCTATGTGAGTTGTTCCAATGAAGGTTGTTTTTTTTTTTTTTTTGGTGGGAGGGGAAGTGATCTTCCCATCCTATTCTTTCACAAACTTGAATCTCCACCCCCAAAAAATCAGTCTTTTTTAAATGAAAGTTGACCTAAGGTAGTTTTTTTTTCTTTTGGTATTCAATGTACTAAATCTATTGTCATCACAGTCTGAAGCTTTTAAGGAATTCTTACATAGAATTTCTTTAGAAATTATATCATTGGAACTTCCCTGGTGATACAGTAGATACGATTCCACATGCCAATATAGGAGACATGGTTTCATTCCCTGGTCTTGAGATTTCACATGCAGTGGAGAAACTAAGCCCATGTGCTGCAACTACTGAGCACACACTCTAGAGCCCACATGCTGCAACAACCGAGCCTGTGTGCTACAACTACTGAAGTCTCTGCACCTAGAGCCTATGCTCTTCAAGAAGAGAAACCACCACAATGAGAAGACCCTCTGCTGCAACAAAGAATAGCCCCCACTCATCACAACTAGAGAAAGACCTCATGCAGCAGCAAAGACCCAGCACAACTAAAAACAGAAAATAAATTATATAAAATAAGTTATAGAGAAAAAAATAAAACTACCTTAAATTATTTAATTCAACAAAGAAGCTGCCTTTCCAAGTAATGGAGAAAATCCAGCAAACACTAAAGGTAATAAACATATGAATATAAAGAAATGAAGTAGAGAACAACACCATTTAAAAATAAAGAAAATTAGCAAAATCAAGCTTTGGTGTTTTTATAAAACATTTTAAAAATCACTGGAAATTCCCAGGTGGCACTAGTGGTAGCAAACCCTTGTGTAGGAGACATAAGAGATGCATATTCGATTCTTTGGTCAGGAGGGCCTCCTTTGGCAAGAAGGGCATGGCAACCCACTTTAGTATCCTTGCCTGGAGAATCCCATCGACAGAGGGGCTTGGAAGGCTACAGTCCATAGGGTCACAAAGAGTCAGATACAAGTGAAGTAACTTAGTGCACGTATTTTAAATTTCATTCCTTTAACAAGACTGATCAGGAAAAAAGAGAAAATGCAGTAAAAAATTGCAAAGAAAATGGAGAATAACTACTGAAAATAACAGAGAATAAGACAGAAGTTATTTATGAACAGTGTGCTAATAACTTTATCCATGATAAAATGGATACATTTTTTAAGAAACATGCCACAATTGAAGAAAAATAAAAAATTTAGATCAATAGTATTAAAGAAATTGAAATGGTAGTCAAATCCCTCCCCTACCTCCATGACAAGCACCACCACAAGCGGTATTCTAGTTCCAGTCAGTGAGAAGCAATTTCTACAAATATTTAAGAAGCAGTTAATTCCTCTCATACAAATTCTTTAAAAAGAACAACAACAACAGCAACAACAAAAAGGAGTTAAAACTTCCCAGCTCTCTTACAAGGCTTAAATTACCTTTATATGGTTTCACGTATGGTAATATACATGTTTCAATGTTATTCTCTCAAATCATCCCATTCTCACCTTCTCCCACATAGTCCAAAAGTCTATTCATTACATATGTGTCTCTTTTGCTATCTTGCATATAGTTTCTAAAACCATATAAAACTAGCTGTCTCATGCTCATGGCTGGACAGTATCTAGGCCCTCACCAGGGCTGTCTCTTTCACATGGGTGGCCCCTATATATGACCATTTGCCACCAGGGCCAACTCACTCATGCCTGCAGCCATCAGCTACCCTGCATGCCTCATCTCGACTGGAGCTCCTGCAACCTTGCCCACTACTGCCTAAACATTAACTTTTCAGCAGGGTGGACTCGTGTGTTCTGGGGAAGCCTCAATAGCAGACCCCTGTAAGTGGTCCACATGCATAGGTGAGGCTGAAACTACAGCTAAGCCCCAGGGGTCATGCAACTAAGGAAGAAATGCTAAAATCTTTTTTCACAGATGCACAAGTCACAAACTGACACCCCCATGACAAACTTTGTACAAGTTTCAATTACAGAACATCTGAATGGATGAGTGTTCTCACAGTCAAGACAGGTCTTGCTTTAGCAGCTGTAGATTTTAAGACACATATGCGGGGATTGGACCAGACTAGAGCCTGAGCTTCTCCCATAGTTCCCACAGCAGGTCCAGATCCATGATTATCACAATCCTGATACCTGATTTAGTGGATGTACTCTGTTGAGTTGTTGAAAACAATTCCTGAGAAACATCAGAGACAATTGCTGATATATCCACGGTTAAGGTGGGACCAAGAGCAGTGCCAAAAATAGGGCAATTTTTGAGCTTTCACAATGACTTAAAGGTGACACAACAGAGCATGCTCACAAGGGAACAGCTTCAGGAAACAAACACTCTGTGGCTTCACTTTCAGTGGAGATGCTCCAATCCCACATTGTTTGCACTGTAGATCAAAAGCACAGGTAAGAAACTCATCTGGGGGCCTCTATTCCATCAACTAGAGAGTAGACCTTGCCCCTAACAAGGCTGTGACAACCACAGATCAAAGGGGAGGCCCCACTCAATATCCAGGGTAGGCTCTGGTTACCACAACACCAGTCAAACTCCCTATCAAGGTGTTAACAGCCAGAATATACTGAGGAAAGAGATGGCAGAACATCCATATTGAAACAGACATTATACTTATAAATAAATAAATATAATCAATCAGGATATACAAGTATGTTGTGCATTAAAATACCCCTTCAGGACAACCAAGGATCTAACATTGAAAGGAAGAATCCCCAGAGGATTTAGGCTTGAAGGCCAGCAGGGTTTTAGTGCAAAAGCTCCACAGGGTAAGGGGAAACAGAAAAGCATTCCTGGAGGACACACACAAAGTCTAATATGCCCTTGAACCTGGCACAAAGTACTACTTTCTAAGAGCTTGGGCAAGATTACCTAGTGGTCTTGGAAGGTCTCCTGGTTGTAGCAAAATGCGGGGGCAAGGACACAGGTAGCAGAGGCCTCAGGAAATTGTTATTGTTTTTTCAGATTTTTATTGTTATTAATTTATTTTTTATTTTAATATTGATTTTTGTCTGTTTTGTTCTGTTCATTTGTTTTCTTTGCTTTTTATTGGTCATTTCATATTGATAATTTGGTTTGGGGGTTTCTTGTTTGTTTTCTTGTTTTTTTCCTCCCCTTCTTTTTTGTTGCACCACAAAGTCTTGGTTCGCCAACCAGGGGTAGAATCTGAGCTCCCGTGGTAGGAGAGCTGGGTCTTTGCCACTGTCCCACCAGTGACAAATTCCAAGACCCAGGGAATATTAATGGGTGCAAGCTCTTGCAGAGGCTGCCATCTCAACACTAAGACTCAGTCCAAACCAACGGTTTGCAGACTCCAGTGCCAGAGTATCTCCAGCCAAATGATCAGCAAGACAGAAAAACAGACTCACCTATCAGCAGACAGGCTGCCTAAAGTTGTGCTAAGCTCACAGACACACCAAAACACAATAATTGACATGGCCCTGCCCATTAAATGAACAAGAACCAGCTCCATCAACTAGAGAGCAGGAACCGGTCTCTCCTACCAGGAAGTCTACACAAGATTCTGAGCAAATTTCACCAACTAAAGGACAGACAATAGAAGTAATAAATATTAAAATTCTGTAAACTATGAAACTATGCCAGGCCTCCCTGTCTGTCCATCAACAACTCCCAGAGTTTACTCAAACTCATGTCCATTGAGTCAGTGATGCCATCCAAAAATCTCATCCTCTGTCGTCTCTTTTCCTTCCTTCTTCAATCTTTCCCAGCACCAGGGTCTTTTCAAATGAGTCAGTTCTTCACATTACGTGGCCAAACTATTGGAGTTTCAGCTTCAGTATCAGTCTGTCCAATGAATATTAAGGACTTATTTCCTTTAGGATGTACTGGTTGGATCTCCTTGCAGTCTGAGGGAGTCTCAAGAGTCTTCTTCAACATCACAGTTCAAAACCATCAGATCTTCAGTGCTCAGCTTTCTTTATAGTCCAAATCTAACATCCATACATGACTACTGGAAAAACCATAGCCTTGACTGGACGGATCTTTGTTGGCAAAACAATGTCTCTGCTTTTTAATATACTGTCTAGGTTGGTCATAAATTTTCTTCCAAGAAGCAATCATCTTTGAATTCCATAGCTTCAATCAGCATCTACAGTGATTTTGGAACCCAAAAAAATAAAGTCAGCCACTATTTCCCCATATATTTGCCATGAAGTAAAAACATTGTCACCCTCCTTATTTAACTTATATGCAGATTACATCATGAGGAACGCTGGGCTGGAAGAAGCACAAGCTGGAATCAAGATTGCTGGGAGAAATATCAATAACCTCAGATATGCAGATGACACAAACCTGGTGGCAGAAAGTGAAGAGAAACTAAGAAGCCACTTGATGAAAGTGAAAGAGCAGAGTGAAAAGGTTGGTTTGAAGTTCAACATTCAGAAAACAAAGATCATGGCATCTGGTCCCATCACCGCATGGGAAATAGATGGGGAAACAGTGGAAGCAGTGGCTGACTTTATATTTTTGGGCTCCAAAATCACTGCAGATGCTGGTTGCAGTCATAAAATTAAAAGACGCTTGCTCCTTGGAAGGAAAGTTATGACAAACCTAGATAGCATATTAAAAAGCAGAGACATTACTTTGCCAAAAAAGGTCCGTCTAGTCAAGGCTATGATTTTCCCGTGGTCACGTATGGATGTGAGAGTTAGACTGTGAAGAAAGCTGATCACCGAAGAAGTGATGCTTTTGAACTCCGGTGCTGGAGAAGACTCTTGAGAGTCCCTTGGACTGCAAGGAGATCCAACCAGTGCATTCTTTTTTTTTTTTTTCCATTGGAGGCTAATTACTTTACAATATTAAATTGGTAGGTTTTGCCATACATTGACATGAATCCACCCCGGGTGTACATGTGTTCCCCTTCTTGAACACCCCTCCCACCTTCCTCCTCCCCTAATCCTCCCTCTGGGTAATCCCCGTGCACCAGCCCTGAGCATCTGTATCATGCGTCGAAACTGGATTGGTGATTCGTTTCACATATGATAATATACATGTTTCAATGCCATTCTGCCAAATCATCCCACCCTCTCCATCTCCCATAGAGTCCAAAAGACTGTTCTATACACCTGTGTCTCTATTGCTGTCTCGTATACAGGGTTATCATTACCATCTTTCTAAATTCCCTATATATGCATTAGTATACTGTATTGGTGTTTTTCTTTCTGGCTTACTTCACTCTGTATAATAGGCTCCAATTTCATCCACCTCATTAGAATTGATTCAAATGTATTCTTTTTAATGGCTGAATAATAAACCATTGTGTATATGTACCAAAGCTTTCTTATCCATTCATCTGCAGATGGACATCTAGGTTGCTTCCATGTCCTCACTATTATAAACAGTGCTGCAATGAACATTGAAGTACATGTGTCTCTTTCAATTCTGGTTTCCTCGGTGTGTATGCCCAGGAGTGCGATTGCTGGATCATATGGCAGTTCTATTTCCAGTATCTCAACACTGTTCTCCTTAGTGGCTGTACTAGTTTGCATTCCCACCAACAGTGTAAGAGGGTTCCTTTCTCTCCACACCCTCTCCAGCAATTGTTGTATGTAGACTTTTGGATAGCAGCCATTCTGACTGGTGTGAAATGGTATCTCATTGTGGTTTTGATTTGCATTTCTATGATTATGAGGGATGTTGAGCATTTTTCCATGTGTTTATTATCTATCTGTATGTCTTCTTTGGAGAAATGTCTGTTTAGTTCTTTGGCCCATTTTTTGATTGGGTCGTTTATTTTTCTGGAATTGAGCTGCAGGAGCTGCTTGTATAATCTGGAGATTAATTCTTTGTCAGTTGTTTCATTGCTATTATATTCTCCCATTCTGAAGGCTGTCATTTCACCTTGCTTATAGTTTCTTTTTCTGTGCAGAAGCTTTTAATTTTAATTAGGTCCCATTTGTTTATTTTTGCTTTTATTTCCAATATTCTGGGAGGGGGTTCATGGAGGATCCTGCTGTGATTTATGCCGGAGAGTATTTTGCCTATGTTCTCCTCTAGGAGTTTTATAGTTTCTGGTCTTACATTTAGATCTTTAATCCATTTTGAGTTTATTTTTGTGTATGGTGTTAGCAAGTGATCTAGTTTCATTCTTTTACAAGTGGCTGACCGGTTTTCCCAGCACCACTTGTTAAAGATACTTTCTTTTCTCCATTTTATATTCTTGCCTCCTTTGTCAAAGATAAGGTGTCCATAGGTGCATGGATTTATCTCTGGGCTTTCTATTTTGTTCCATTGATCTATATTTCTGTCTTTATGCCAGTACCATACTGTCTTGATGACTATGGCTTTGTAGTAGAGCCTGAAGTCCAGCAGGTTCATTTCCCCATTTCCATTCTTCTTCCTCAAGTTTGCTTTGGATATTCGAGGTTTTCTGTGTTTCCATACAAATTGTGAGACCATTTGTTCTAGCTCTGTGAAAAATATTGCTGGTAGCTTGATAGGGATTGTGTTGAATGTGTAAATTACTTTGGGTAGTATACTCATTTTCACAATATTTATTCTTCCAATCCACAAACACGGTATATTTCTCCATCTATGAGTGTCCTCTTTGATTAATTTCACCAGTGTTTTATAGTTTTCTATGTACAGGTCTTTTGTTTCCTTCACTTCAGCTCAGTTTAGTTTAGTCGCTCATTCGTGTCCGACTCTTTGGGACCCCATGAATCATAGCACTCCAGGCCTCCCTGTCCATCACCAATTCCCGGAGTTCACTCAAACTCATGTTCATCGAGTTGGATATGCCATCAATCAGTCTTATTCTCCGTCGTCCCCATCTCCTCCTTCCCCCAATCCCTCCCATCACCAGAGTCTTTTCCAGTGAGTCAACACGTCGCATGAGGTGGCCAAAGTATTGGAGTTTCAGTTTTAGCATCAGTCCTTCCAGTGAACACCCAGGATTGATCTCCTCTAGAATGGACTGGTTGGATCTCCTTGCAGTCCAAGGGACTCTCAAGAGTCTTCTCCAGCACCACAGTTCAAAAGCATCAATTCTTCAGGGATCAGCTTTCTTCACAGTCCAACTCTCACATCCATACATGACCACGGGAAAAACCATAGCCTTGACTAGACGGACCTTGGTTGGCAAAGTAATGTCTCTGCTTTTTAATATGCTATCTAGGTTGGTCATAACTTTCCTTCCAAGGAGTAAGCATCTTTTAATTTCATGGCTGCAATCAGCATCTGCAGTGATTTTGGAGCCCAAAAAATAAAGTCTGACACTGTTTCCACTGTTTCCCCATCTATTTTCCATTAAGTAATTGAACCAGATGCCATGATCTTCGTTTTCTGAATGCTGAGCTTCAAACCAACCTTTTCACTCTCCTCTTTCACTTTCATCAAGAGGCTTTTGAGTTCCTCTTCACTTTCTGCCATCAGGGTGGTGTCATCTGCGTATCTGAGGTTATTGATATTTCTCCCAGCAATCTTGATTCCAGCTTGTGCTTCTTCCAGCCCAGCGTTCCTCATGATGTACTCTGCATATAAGTTAAATAAGCAAGGTGACAATATACAGCCTTGACGTACTACTTTTCTTATTTGGAATCAGTCTGTTGTTCCATGTCCAGTTCTAATTGTTGCTTCCTGACCTTCATACAGGTTTCTCTAGAGGCAGGTCAGGTGGTCTGGGATTCCCATCTCTTTCAGAATATTCCACAGTTTATTGTGATCCACATAGTCAAAGGCTTTGGCATAGTCAATAAAGCAGAAATAGATGTATTTCTGGAACTCTCTTGCTTTCTCCATGATCCAGCGGATATTGGCAATTTGATCTCTGGTGCCTCTGCCTTTTCTAAAACCTGCTTGAACATCTGGAAGTTCATGATTCACATATTGCTGAATATTCCTAAGTATTTTATTCTTTTCGTTGCAACAGTGAATGGAATAGTTTCCTTAATTTCTCTTTCTATTTTCTCATTATTAGTGTATAGGAATGCAAGGGATTTCTGTGTGTTGATTTTATATCCTGAAACTTTACTGTATTCATTGATTAGCTCTAGTAGTTTTTTGCTAGAGTCTTTAGGGTTTTCTGTGTAGAGGATCATGTCATCAGGGAACAGTGAAAGTTTTACTTCTTTTCCAATTTGTCTTCCTTTTATGTCTTTTTCTGCTCTGATTGCTGTGGCCAAAACTTCCAGAACTATGTTGAAGAGTAGTGGTGAGAGTGGTCACCCGTGTCTTGTTCCTGACTTTAGGGGAAATGCTTTCAGTTTTTCACCGTTGAGGATAACGTTTGCTGTGGATTTGTAATATATAGCTTTTATTATATTGAAGTATGTTCCTTCTATTCCCACCTTCTGGAGGGTTTTTATCATAAACGGATGTTGAATTTTGTCGTAGTCTTTGCATCTATTGAGATAATCATATGATTTTTATTTTTCAGTTTGTTAATGTAGTGTATTACATTGATTGATTTGCGGATATTGAAGAATACTTGCCTTCTAGGGATAAAGCCCACTTGGTCACGATGCATGATCTTCTTAATGTGTTGTTGGATTCTGATTGCTAGAATTTTGTTAAGGATTTTTGAATCTATGTTCATCAGTGGTATTGGCCTGTATTTTTCTTTTTATGTTGGATCTTTACCAGGTTTGGGGATTAAGGTGATGGTGGCCTCATAGAGTGAGTTTGGAAGTTTCCCTTCATCAGCAATTTTCTGGAAGAGTTTGAGTAGAATAGGTGTTAGCTCTTCTCTAAATTTTTGGTAGAATTCAGCTATGAAGCCGTTTGGTACTGGGCTTTTGTTTGCGGGAAGATTTCTGATTACAGCTTCTATTTCCGTGCTTGTGATGGGTCTGTTCAGATTTTCTATTTCTTCCTGGTTCAGTTTTGGAAAGTTGTACTTTTCTAAGATTTGTCCATTTCTTCCAAGTTATCCATTTTGTTGCCATATAACTGCTGATAGTATTCTCTAATAATCCTTTGTATTTCTGTGTTGTCGTTTGTGATCTCTCCATTTTCATTTCTAATTTTATTAATTTGATTCTTCTCCCTTTGTTTCTTGATGAGTCTGGCTAGTGGTTTGTCAATTTTATTTATCTTCTCAAAGAACAAGCTTTTGGCTTTGTTGATTTTTGCTATGGTCTCTTTTGTTTCTTTTGCATTTATTTCTGCCCTAATTTTTAAGATTTCTTTCCTTTTACTAACCCTGGGTTCATCAGTTCTTCCTTTTCTAGTTTCTTTAGATGTAGAGTTAGGTTATTTAGTTGACTTTTTTCTTGTTTCTTGAGGTGTGCCTGTATTGCTATGAACCTTCCCCTTAGCACTGCTTTTACAGTGTCCCAGAGGTTTGGGGTTGTCGTATTTTCATTTTCATTCATTTCTATGCATATTTTGATTTCTCTTTTGATTTCTTCTATGATTTGTTCATTTTTCAGCAGCGGGTTGTTCAGCCTCCATATGTTGGCATTTTTAATAGTTTTTCTCCCGTAATTGAGATCTAATCTTACTACATTGTGGTGAGAAAAGATGCTTGGAATGATTTCAATTTTTCTGAATTTACCAAGCCTAGATTTATGGCCAAGGGTGTGGTCTATCCTGGAGAAGCTTCTGTGTGCACTTGAGAAAAAGGTGAAATTCATTGTTTTGGGGTGAAATGTCCTATAGAGATCTATTAGGTCTAACTGGTCTATTTTATCATTTAAAGTTTGTGTTTCCTTGTTAATTTTCTGTTAGTTGATCTATCCATAGGTGCGAGTGGGGTATTAAAGTCTCCCACTTTTATTGCGTTGTTGCTAATTTCTCCTTTCATACTTGTTAGTAATTGTCTTACATATTGTGGTGCTCCTATGTTAGGTGCATAAATATTTATAATTGTTATATCTTCTTCTTGGATTGTTCCTTTGAGTATTATGTAGTGTCCTTCTGTGTCTCTTTTCACAGCCTTTGTTTTGAAGTCTATTTTATCTGATGTGAGTATTGCTACTCCTGCTTTCTTTTGGTCTCTATTTGCATGGAATATCTTTTTCCAACCCTTCACTTTCAGTCTGTATGTGTCCCTTGTTTTGAGGTGGGTCTCTTGTAGACAACATATATGGGGGTCTTGTTTTTGTATCCATTCAGCCAGCCTTTGTCTTTTGGTTGGGGCATTCAACCCATTTACGTTTAAGGTGATTATTTTTAAGTATGAGCCCATGTCCATTTTCTTTATTGTTTTGGGTTCGAGTTTATATACCCTTTCTGTGTTTCCTGTCTAGAGAAGACCCTTTGGTATTTGTTGGAGATCTGGTTTGGTGATGCTGAATTCTCTCAGCTTTTGCTTGTCTGTAAAGCTTTTTATTTCTCCTTCATATTTGAATGAGATCCTTGCTAGGTGTAGTAATCTGGGCTGTAGGTTACTTTCTTTCATCACTTTAAGTATGTCTTGCCATTCCCTCCTGGCCTGAAGAGTTTCTGCTGAAAGATCAGCTGTTATCCTTATGGGGATCCCCTTGTGTGTTATTTGTTGTTTTTCCCTTGCTGCTTTTAATATTTGTTCTTTGTGTTTGATCTTTGTTAGTTTGATTAATGTGTGCCTTGGAGTATTTCGCCTTGAGTTTATCCTGTTAGGGATTCTCTGGGTCTCTTGGACTTGGGTGATTATTTCCTTCCCAATTTTAGTGAAGTTTTCAACTATGATCTCCTCAAGTATTCTCTCATGGTCTTTCTTTTTGTCTTCTTTTTCTGGGACTCCTATGATTCGAATGTTGGGGCGTTTATCATTGTCCCAGAGGTCTCTGAGAATGTAGTCATTTCTTTTAATTTGTTTTTCTTTTTCCCTCTCTGTTTCATTTATTTCTACAATTCTATCTTCTAGCTGGCTTATCATGTCTTCTGCCTCCGTTATTCTACTGTTTGTTCCCTCCAGAGTGTTTTTTATCTCATCTATTGCATTATTCATTGTATATTGACTTTTTTATTTCCTCTAAATCCTTATTAAATCTTTCTTGCATCTTATTCATCCTTTTCTCCAGGTTATTTATCTGTAACTCCATTTTGCTTTCCAGATTTTGAATCATTTTCACAATTAACATTTGAAATTCTTTATCCGGTAGTTTCCCTATATCTTCCTCTTTTGTTTGTGTTGGTGGACATTTATTCTGTTCCTTTACTTGCTGGGTATTTCTCTGCTTCTTCATCTTGCTTATATTGCTGTGCTTGGGGTGGCCTCTTGGTCTTCTGACAGTTTGTGGAGGTCTCTTTATTATGTAATTTCCTCACTGTGTGTGGGGTTGGACAGGTGGCTTGTCATGGTTCCCTGGTTAAGGAAGCTTGTGTCAGTGTTCTGGTGGGTGGATCTGGATTTCTTCTCTCTGGAGTGCAATGAAGTGTCCAGTAATGAGTTTGAGATGTCAATGGCTTTCGAGTGACTTTGGGCAGCCTGTATATTGAAGCTCAGGACTATTCTCCTGTGTTGCTGGCTAATTTGCGTGGTATGTCTTTCTCTGAAACTTGTTGACTCTTGGGTGGTGCCTGGTTTCAGTGGATGCATGGAGGCATTTGATGAGCTCCTATCAATTAATGTTCCCTGGAACAGGAGATCTCTGCTGTCTCAGGATTTGGACTTAAACCTCTTCCTCTGGTTTTCAGTCTTATTCTTGCAGTAGGCTCAAGACTTCTCCATCTGTCATTTCCAAGGCAGTTCCTTTTGTTTAACTCTTCTGCTTGCTGGTCTCTTCAGTGTCCGATTCCTGTCCTGACACAAGGTGGCAGTGGTGGACGCTTTTATAGGTTCACATGTTCAGACGTGCTGTGGGGAGGGAGGGATGCTGCTAGCAAATATCACTGGCATCTGTGGGGAGTGCTCGCAGTGTCTCGGCTACATTGGGATTGCCCCCGCTTGCGGCCTGTGTGCTTTCCCTGTTTATGCTGCTCAGGCTCTAGGTTGGTCTGCCGGGAACTGTCCGTGACTGGTGCTGGTTTGCATGTATTTTCCAGGTCTGAGCGGCTCAGGTTCAGGTACTCGGGTACTCCACAAAAGCTCAGACTTGGTTGGGCCTGCGTTTTGTGCCTTCCCTGGTCCGAGCAGCTCTGATGACCAGGTGTTTGGCGAAAGTGGTTACTGCGACTTATCGCCTCCTCAGTCCCTGCTGCTGGGTTTTCTGGGTGTACAACCGGCGCACCTTCTCAGTAGGATATCAACTGGCCCAAACCCAAGAAGTCTTGGTTAGCAAGGAAGCCTGCCTGCGGCTTGGTATGGGAAGCCTCTCTGGGGCCGCTGTTGCCCCTTCTGGTGCTGGCTGCCCTCCCCTGCCTGTCCCGGCAGGGATCCAACCAGTCCATTATAAAGGAGATCAATCCTGGGTGTTCATTGGAAGGACTGATGCTAAAGCTGAAACTCCAGTACTTTAGCCACCTCATGCGATGTGTTGACTCACTGGAAAAGACTCTGATGCTGGGAGGGGTTGGGAGTGGGAGGAGAAGGGTACGACAGAGGATGAGATGACTGGATGGCATCACCAACTCAATGGACATGAGTTTGAGTGAACTCCAGGAGTTGATGATGGACAGGGAGGCCTGGCGTGCTGTGATTCATGGGGTCACAAAGAGTCGGACATGACTGAGTGACAACTGAACTGAACTGAACTGAATGGGACAAGATACCCGTGATCTTAGTTTTCTGAATATTTAGCTTTAAGCCCACTTTTTCACTCTCCTCTTTCACTTTCATCAAGAGGCTCTTTAGTTCTTCGCTTTCTGTCAGAAGGGAGGTGTCATCTGCATATCTGAGGTTACTGATATTACTCCTGGAAATCTTGATTCTAGTTTGTGTTTCATCCAGCCAAGCTTTTCTCATGATGTACACTTCATATAAGTCAAATAATCAGGGTGACAATATACAACCTTGACGTACTGCTTTCCCAATTTTGAACCAGTCTATTGTTCCATGTCCAGTTCTAACTGCTGCTTTCTGACCTGGACACAGATTTCTCAAGAGGCAGATCAGGTGGTCTGGTATTCCCATCTCTTTAAGAATTTTCCAGAGTTTGTTGTGATCCACATAGTCAAAGGTTTTGGCATGGTAAATAAAGCAGAAATATGTTTTTCTGGAACTTGATTTCTCTATGATCCAGGAGATGTTGGCAATTTGATTTCTTTTTCCTTTTCCTTTTTTAAATCCAGCTTGAACATCTGGAAGTTCATGTTTCACGTACTGTTGAAGCCATCCTTGGAGAATTTTGAGCACTACTTTAGTAATGTGTGTGATGAGTGCAATTGTGTGGTATTTTGACCATTCTTCAGCATTGCCCTTATTTGGGAGCTACGCTCAATATGCCACCATTCAGTTTCTTCTGACTCTTGACCATCTCAATGATGAATTAATATTTATGTATTGTAAATATTAATATTATGTGCCATTGTAGGTTGTACTGTAGCTGTTTAATATGTGAAATATAAGTGGCACCTTTGATAGCTAAGATGTGTTTCATATATTTCTAAAGCTTTTAGACCACAGTAGTGTAAGTTATTGGAGAAGGAAATGGCAACCCACTCCAGTGTTCTTGACTGGAGAATCCCAGGGAAGGGGGAGCCTGGTGGGCTTCTGTCTATGGGGTCACACAGAGTCGGACACGACTGAAGTGACTTAGCAGTAGCAGCAACACTCAATATGCCAGCAAATTTTAAAAACTCAGCAATGACCATAAGACTGGAAAAAGTCAGTTTTTATTCCAATCATAAAGAAAGGCAATGTAAAAGAATGTTCAAAATACCGCACAATTGCATTCATTTCACACTGATATCTAGGTAATGCTCAAAATCATTCAAGCCAAGACTCAACCGTACCTGAGCCAAGAACTTCTGGATGTAGAGGCTGGATTTCGAAAAGGCAAAGGAACCGGAGATCAATTTGCCAACATCTGTTTGATCATAAGGAAAGCAAGGGAATTCAAGAAAAACATCTACATCTGCTTCATTGAGTATGCTAAAGCCTTTGGCTATGTGGATCACAACAAACTGTGGAGAATTCTAAAAGAGTTGGGAATATCAGACCACTGTACTTGCCTCCTGAGAAACCTGTATGTAAGTCAAGAAGCAACAGTTACACCTGGACATGGAAAAACAGGCAGGTTCAAAACTGGAAAAGAGTACATCAAGGCTTTATATTATCAGCCTGATTATTTGGCTTCTATGCAGAGTACATTATGCAAAATGCTGGTCTGGATGAATCACAAGCTGGAATTAAGATTGCTGGCAGAAATACCAACAACCTCTGATATGCAAATGAAAACACCCGAATGGCAGAAAGTGAAGAGAAACTAAAAAGTCTTTTGATGAAGGTGAAAGAGAAAAGTGGAAATGCTGGCTTAAAATGTAACATTCTAAAAATGAAGATCATGGCATTCACCCCCATAACTTCATGGTAAATAGAGGGGGGAGAAAATGAAAGAAGTGGCAGATTTTATTTTTTTTTGGACTCAAAAATCACTGTGGACCATGACTACAGCCACAAAATTACAGGATGCTTGCTCCTTGGAAGAAAATCTATGGCAAACCTAAACAGAGTATTAAAAAGCAGAGATATTACTTTGCCAACAGAAGTCCATATAATCAAAGCTATCCAGTCATCATGTATGGATGTTAGAGTTGGACCACAAAGAAGACTGAGAGTCGAAGAATTGACGATTTCATATTGTGGTGCTGGAGAAGACTCCTAAGAGTCCCTTGGAGAGCAAAGAGATCAAACCAGTCAATCTTAAAGGAAATCAACCCTGAATATTCATTAAAAAGACTAATGTTGAAGCTGAATCTCTAATACTTCAGCCACTTGATGTGAAAAGCTGATTCATTGGAAAAGACCTTGATTCTGGGAAAGATTGAAAGTAGTAGGAGAAGTGAGCAACAGAGTTGGGATTGATAGATTATGGTGAACATTTTTCCATCAGCCGACACTTTAGGATTTACATCTTGTTCAATTAATGGGAGAGAAAGGGCAGGTTCCATATTCATTAAAACAGAGGCCTAGACATTACTCAGTATATCCCTCCCCAGAAGGGGTGAGGGAGACTCCAGCACGATAAGAATCTCGTGAGAAAACAGCACAGAGTCCCAGTTGCAGCTTAAAGGATGACTAAAATAATAGTGTTTGTCTAGTCCTGACAGTCTCATTACAGTAGTGGATTAGGAGGAAAGTGGAACAGGGGCTTCAGTGAGCACAGAGAAATTTGCCCCAGTAGCCAAAAGAAAACTGACTGATTGGACCCCCACAGTTATTTAGTACTCAGGGTTCCTCAGGTGTTATTAGGACAGGAGCTTGTGTGGGGACCCCTGGGCACCTTCAGTCCTGATTGTCCTGAGAGCCTGACCCCTGGGGCCTACACCTCTGGGGGCAATCTCTACTCCAGTGCGGTCCTTCACAAACTGGACAGGGAGCTGGGAGCAGCTTAGATACCTGAGAGTAACTTCACTTAAGATGCCCCTCCTTTCCACAATAATAGCAAACTCGTCCCTTTTCAACTAGGTTTCTCTGGGCATTTTTCTCTTCAAGCTGATTCATAACAGTTTTAACAGCCATCACTAGAGCATGGGCCTTTTCTTGGTTCCTTTCTGCTGTTGTTTTTCCTCCTTATATTCTCTACTATAATATACTGTCTTTGCCAGCTGCAACAGTTTTTCTAAAAACTAATTCAGTCTGAACACCTGTTTTTGTAACTTACAGTGGATATCTGGAGCTGACTGAGTGAGAAATTTATCTTTTAAGATCATCTCTCCCTCTGCACTCTCAGGAAAAATATTAGTGAACTTTCAAAGGCTTTCCCAAAGTCTCTCTAGGAATCTGTCAGGAGCTTCCTTCTCTTCTTGTTCTATGTCAGCCAATTTAGCATAATTTAGAGGCTTAGTTCGAGCTCTCTTAAGCCCTTCTCTAATGCAACTGATGAAGTGGGTCTGCTCCCATATCCCTTTCTCTTTGTGATAATCCCAATCTGGCTCTGCTATGGGAACCACTTGGCTCCCCATAGGGAGGAGGACTATTTCATGTTCCCTCTTGCCCCTTGTCTCACGTTCAAGCCATTCATCTCCAAAAGCAGTAGCTTCCCCTAAAGCTCAAGCTCTTGAGTCAGGAGTCAGCATCTGTCCCAAGACCTACATTACATCTCTTCAAGTAAGCTCATAAAGTAAAGTTAGCCCCATAAAGCCTTCTATATACTTTTTGGGTCCTCTCAATATTCTCAACCACAATTGGTACTGTTTGAATTTCTACCGAGATTGAGGCAACCCCTCCTGGAAGTGTGCCCTATTTCTCAGCCTGTTGGGAGCCCCAGATACAGTGGCAAAGTAAGAGAACAGGAGGCAGAAGAAGGTTTAACACCCTAATCTTCACCCTTAGGACATAAGTCTGGCATATCGTGCAGAGCAATAAAGAGCAACACATATGTCACTTCTTCTCATTTCTCTTGTCTTCTACAGAAACAATCTAGTTTTAAAACAGTATCTTAATTGAGACCCTTCAACCGGCATTGTCTGCCAGTTGTCTGCCACAACAGATATTGTAGCCATGCAGATTTGCAAAAGAAAACCAGATATGTCTTTTTTAAACTCTGGGGGTCAGACTTATCCTAGTTTTTCAGGATGCAATCCAAGGGTGTGAGTCTGGAACTTTAAGTAGCTCCCATCTGTAAGAGACAAAAAAACGGCAGTCAGCACCTTTGCTTCCTTCCTTCTGAGGCATCCCTCTCTGCTCTAGATGGAGGTGTAGACAGACTTTCCACCAAAGATTCCCTTCCCTGGCAGAACTTAATCTGTCTGTTACTGATACAGGTGACTTACTCGTCCCTCCTGGTTCTACCACCGAGGTGGGGTGGAGATGCACCAGGGGTAGACCTAATGGCAACCCGAATTGACTTCTCATTCCATACCACCATGACCTTTGTTTGATTTGCAGAGTAGTTTCCTGAAATGTTTCCCAAGCTAGTACTACTAGGGGAAGCACCCGTCTTCCATGTGCCCATTCACATTCCTGAGTAGAGTACTGACCAAAGTAGAAGTGAATGAATCATTACCACATCAGTAAGCCACTGGAGAGCTTTATCTATTCCACTAAGAGCTAGTACTACTAAAGGAAGAAGCCCACTATACTCCCAAACTGGAATTCCTGACCTATATTCTTAGAAGCCTCACGCTCACTAGCAGCACTTCCATCAATATAGTTTGGAGGCACAGCTATGGCAAGGACTCAGTAGCTCCACTTAGTTCCTAAACACGCTCCTAGCAAGTCTGGGTTCCTAATACTATCAAACTTGGAGTCTAATTAAAAGTATATAGTAACAGCATGAATCACAAGTCCACTGAAGGTCTATGATCCAACAGATTAGATCAGTAGTTCTAATTTCCCATGTAGTCATGAAATGGTGAAAGAGACCAGGAAAACGTGACCAAGAAAGGAAAGTTCAGTCCACATGCTTCTCCCATTTCTGGTTGCTCCCCTCAAAGGGACCTTGGGTGTCTCTTGGCATTGGCAGGTTGGTATAAACCCCCGACAAGCCTCCCGTTTGGGGAGCGGCCTTCAGTCATTACAAGGCACTGTGAAACCACAGAGCAGGGATCATCACTTCCTTCATGCAGGGTGTATCATTCATTCATACAAGCTCACCGAAGAGTTATTAAAGTAAAGCAGAAAAAGTATGTGCTGAGAAAGCAGAGAGACTAGAGCTCTGAGGGTTCTTAGCTTGTCCTGAAGATCCTGGACTAGCCTCCAAGATGGTAGCTTATGGTGTACAGTGTCAGATTTGTGATCTCTGAAGAAGAAGATTTAACTTTGGGACCAGGTACCAGGCTTTATCACTCAAGAGCTTTTGTATAGCAGAGTTTTATTAAAGTGAAAAGTGACAGAGAAAGCTTCTGACATAGACATCAGAAGTGGGATGGGGAAAGCCCCCCTCACTAGTCTAAGCAAGGGAGTTATATACTTTTTTAATTAGTTACTATAAAAAATCATAAGAATATCTCAAGATTGTAAAAAATTTACCAGACTCACTTCCACAATTGACATTTTAAGGTAACAGGATTAGAACTTAACAATAGAAAGATCTTACCAGACCCACTCCCATAATATACATTTTAAGATCACAGGATTAGTAAGTCAGGAAGGAGAAACTGTCTTCAAGCAGGATCAGTTCAGTTCAGTTCAGTCGCTCAGTCGTGTCCGACTCTCCGCGACCCCATGAATCACAGCACGCCAGGCCTCCCTGTCCATCACCAACTCCCGGAGTACACTCAAACTCATGTCCACAGAGTCGGTGATGCCATCCAGCCATCTCATTCTCCGTCGTCCCCTTCTCCTCCCGCCCCCAACCTTTCCCAGCATCAGAGTCTTTTCCAGTGAGTCAACTCGTCGCATGAGGTGGCCAAAGTATTGCAGCTTCAGCTTTAGCATCAGTCCCTCCAATGAACATCCAGGATTGATCTCCTCTAGAATGGACTGGTTGGATCTCCTTGCAGTATAAGGGACTCTCAAGAGTCTTCTCCAACACCACAGTTCAAAAGCATCGATTCTTCGGCGATCAGCCTTCTTCACAGTCCAACTCTCACATCCATACATGACCACGGGAAAAACCATTGCCTTGACTAGACGGACCTTTGTTGGCAAAGTAATGTCTCTGCTTTTTAAATATACTATCAAGGTTGGTCATAACTTTCCTTCCAAGGAGCAAGCGTCCTTTAATTTCATGGCTGCAATCAGCATCTGCAGTGATTTTGGAGCCCAAAAAAACAGTCTGACACTGTTTCCACTGTTTTTCCATCTATTTCCCATGAAGTGATGGGACCAGATGCCATGATCTTTGTTTTCTGAATGTTGAGCTTCAAACCAACCTTTTCACTCTCCTCTTTCACTTTCATCAAGAGGCTTTTGAGTTCCTCTTCACTTTCTGCCATAAGGGTAGTGTCATCTGCATATCTGAGGTTATTGATATTTCTCCCAGCAATCTTGATTCAAGCTTGTGCTTCTTCCAGCCCAGCGTTCCTCATGATGTACTCTGCATATAAGTTAAATAAGCAAGGTGACAATATACAACCTTGACGTACACCTTTTCCTATTTGGAACCAGTCTGTTGTTCCATGTCCAGTTCTAACTGTTGCTTCCTGACCTGCATACAGGTTTCTCAAGAGGCAGGTCAGGTGGTCTGGGATTCCCATCTCTTTCAGATACATTGTTGTTATATAATCCTTAGTACAGAGTTTCAACTGAGTTCTTTGTTGTGTAATCATCAGTTCTGGGATTAAAGTAAAAAACATAAAATAAAGTTTTATGTGACTAAGACTAATAAATGCAGGGAAAAATAAAAAGACATTTGTCCTTTCCTCCTCCCTGAGAATTCGAGACCCTTATCTCTTCTTTGAGAACCCCAGATCCTTCTCTCCTTGGGGACCCCTGGACTTCTTATTAACCTGTCTAGGAATTGACTCTCTCAAGATCACCAATTCAAAGGACATGAATTTTAGCAAACTCAAGGAGATAGTGAAAGACAGGGAAGTCTGGCATGCTGTATTCCATGGGATCTCAAAGAGTTGGACACAACTTGGCAACCTAAGAAAAATAACAACCTGTGAAAAGGAGACCACAAACACAGTAACTTAAACCAAATGAAATGACAGATAGATGTAGCAGGTGAAGGGGCAAAATAAAAGCATACAAGAATAACCATAATAAGAGGAGATAGGCTCTTTATCTGAAAAAGAATTAAGAATAATGATAGTAAAGATATTCTAAGGTTTTGGGAAAAGAATGGAGGGACAGATTAAAAAGATACAAGAAATGTTTAACAAAAACCTGAAGAACTAAAAAACAAACAATAATAAACAACACAATATCTGAAATGAAAAATATGCTAGAAGGAATCAGTAGCAGAATAACTGAGGCAGAAGAATCGATAAGTGAGCTAGATTATAGAGTGTTGGAAATCACAGACACAGAATAGAATAAAGAAAGAATGGAATGAACTGAGGGGAACAATAAAGGCACCAACATTCCAATTAAACTAGTTGTTAATGAAGAAGAGAAAGGGACTGAGAAGACACATGAAGAGATTATAGTGAAAAAATTTCCTAATATATGAAAGGAAATATTCACCCACATCCAAGAAGTGCAGATCTCATACAGCATAGAGACAAGGAAGAACTTATGAAGAAACCTATTAATCAAACTAACGATTAAATAAAATGTAAAAATAGTAAAAACACAAAAAGTTTTCAGTTCAGTTCAGTTCAGTCGCTCAGTCGTGTCCTACTCTCTGTGACCCCATGAATCACAGCACGCCAGGTCTCCCTGTCCATCACCAACTCCCGGAGTTCACTCAAACTCATGTCCACAGAGTCGGTGATGCCATCCAGCCATCTCATTCTCTGTTGTCCCCTTCTCCTCCCGCCCCCAACCTTTCCCAGCATCAGAGTCTTTTCCAGTGAGTCAAGTCGTCACATGAGGTGGCCAAAGTATTGGAGTTTCAGCTTTAGCATCAGTCCTTCCAATGAACACCCAGGATTGATCTCCTTTAGAATGGACTGGTTGGATCTCCTTGCAGTCCAAGGGACTCTGAAGAGTCTTCTCCAGCACCACAAAAAGTTTTACAGACAAGCAAATGCTAATAAAATTTAGCACTACCAAAACAGCTTTAAAACAAATGATAAAAGGGCTTCTCTTGGCAGGAAAAAAGGAGGTGACAACTAGAAAACAGGAAAACCTCAAATGAGAAGCTCACTGGCAAAAGCAAATAAACAGAAAAAATAGGAAACAATCCAATAATAAATATAATATCAAAACTCACAACCATGAGGAGCAAAAATGGAGCAAATAGTAACTGCACCTGAAATTAAGAGACCAGAAACTTAAAACTATCATATATATCTATCGGGGACCAGCCTCGATATGGCCCAGGGTATCCTCGGGATGAACGGCGTCGGCATCAGAGAGAGAGAGAGAGAAAGAGAGAGAGAGAGAGACAGGGGCTGATGATTCCTTGGTTTACGCTGGAAACCAATAAAACCCCAGCACGGGGTTTGCTCTGTTTACGTAGGCCACAGGCGCCCTCTCAAATCACTGGAGGCACCCCACCAGGGCACCCCCTCGAGTGGGTCTTAGAATCCCAGGCAGATAAGTAAACTCAGAGGGCCCAGCGCTCCAAGGATCTCAACCAGAAAAAGGAGAATAGAGAAAAGGACGGAAAAAGAGAAAGAACGACACGGGGAGACCAAGCTTCAGTGAGCAAGGCCCAAAACTTTATTTTCCAGTGCTGCTTTTATACCCTAAGTTGTGCACATAAGAAACAGAGAAAGGGAGGTATAGAGTCACGCCAAAATCACGTGGGGTCAGCAGTCTTGACCCTTATCAGGATCAGGGCTTATTTTTGTGTGTCTTGTGATAAAAGTTTTAGGTGGTTTACATCATCTTCTGGCCAGGGGACCTGCTAACAGTTTATGGCCCTCTCTCCTAACAATAGGTTAGTTAGCTAGTAAAAGGCTTATATTCTTTTCAGGTGACTTTCCTAAAGTCAGGTGCTAGACACATGACAAAGTTACATTCCTATAAGGCAAAGGTATAGTGAGCTACAAGAAAGGAATTTATTAACTAAGATCTGATGTGGTTAAATCAAAGGCTACTACTTATATTCTCTATATGTGATTAATATATTTCCAAGGATACAATAGATAGAGGAAACTTTGCAGCAAGCATTGATTCAACAATGAAATCTTTTTTAGTACTATTCTAATGATCTTAACTTCTTCAACAGATCCCTGTATTTTAGAATATTAGGCTTTCTGTCCTTGCATGGCTGGGAGGCTGTAAACAGTCACATTCATAGTTGTAAGAGCCCGGACAAACTTGTCATGCAAGTTAGAAAGCTATCAGAGGGGCTTGGATTGGAGCACTCCTATTAAGCCGAGGAGAACTTTTAAACTACAGCTCTGAGTTAATCTTTTCAGAGAAAGGTGGTTTGGGGGAAGCCCCCGTAAGTATTAGAGGACTTGGTAAGAGGCGTAAGATAGTAAAGCAGTCAGACTCCGGTTTTCTTTGGGGTAGATGCTCAGGTAAGTCCAGGGGGTTCCTCGAGTCCTGATTAGCCTTTGCCAGTCAGGCCTCTTCCCCAATTGACCTTTGCCACGGGTAGGATTTCCCTCGCTGGCTCCCGGCATATATCATATATATACTATTGAGGAGGGCACAGCAACCCATTCCAGTATTCTTACCTGGAGAATCCCATGAAGAATCCCATGGAGAATCCCAGGCAGAAGAGCCTGGAGGGCTACAGCCCATAGGGTTGCAAAGTGTCTGCCACAACTGAAGCAAATTAGCATGCATATATACTACTAAACAAACTTCATGGGAACAGGAAACACACAACTATGATATAAACAAACACACAAAAGTAAAGGCAAGCCAAACACAGCACCAAAAATTATTTTTAACCACAAGAGAAGAGAGAAAAAGAAGTTAAAAAAAAACCATAAAACAAGTCTACAAAAACAAACTCAAAATAATTAAGAAAATGGCATTAGGAAAATAAGTATCAATAATTATCTTAAATATAAATGGATTAAATCCTCCAACAAAGAGACACAGACTGGGTGAATTGATATAAAAACAAGATATGTATATATATGTATATATGTATATACATATATACTATCAATAAAGGACTCACTTCAGACCTAGGGACACATACACACTGAAAGTTTGGGGATGGAAAAAGGTATTTCATGACAATGGAAATCAAAAGAAAGCTGAAGTAGCAACACTCATATCTGGCAAAGTACACTTTAAAATAAAAATTATTATAAGAGACAAGGAAGGATACTACATAGTGATCAAGGGATCAAACCATGAAGAAGATATAATAATTGTAAATATATATACACCCAGCATAACAGCATCTCAATGTATAAGGGAAATGCTAACAGGTATATAATGGGAAATTGACAGTAACACAATAGTAGTGGGAGACTTTAACACCCTTCTTACACCAGTGGACAGATCATCCAGACACAAAATTGATAAGGAAATACAAGCTTTAAATTATAACATTAGACCAGAATAACTTAACTGTTATTTATTGGACATTCCAATAGTAAATAGCAAGATAAACTTCCTTCTCAACTGCACATGGAATATTCTCCAGAAAAGACCATATCTTAGGTCACAAATCAAGCCTCAGTAAATTTAAGAAAACTGATAGGATATCAAGCATCTTTTCCAAAAATAATATGAGGTTAGAAATAATTACAGGGGAAGTATGTAAAAAACACAAGCATATGGAGGCTAAACAATATGTTACAGAACAATCAGTGGATCACTGAAGAAACCAAAATGGAAATAAAAAAATACTAAAGACAAAAGACAATGAAAATATGACAAACAAGAACCTATAGGATGCAGCAAAAGCAGTTTTAACAGGAAAGTTTATAGCAACACAATCTTAAGTCAGGGAACAAAACAATCTCAAAAAAAAATAATAATAACCTAACCTTATAGCTAAAGCAACTAGAGAAAGAAGAACAAACAAAACCCTAAGTTAGTAGATGGAAAGAGATCATAAAGATCAGAGCAGAAATAAATGAAATAAAATGAAGAAAACAATATCAAATATCAATGAGTCTAAAAGCTGGTTTTAGAGAAGATAAACAAAATTGACAAACCTTTAGCCAGACTCACCAAGACAAAAAAATGAGAGGACTCAAATCAATAAAAATTAGATATGAGAAGAAGTAACCATGGACAACACAGAAATGCAAAGCATCAAAAAAGATTACTACAACCCATCCTACACCAACAAAATGAACAACTATAAGAAATGAGCAAAATCTTAGAGTTAAAAACTTTCAAGATTACAAAAGGAAGAAATATTAATAGAAGATATGAACAAACCAATCACAAGTACTGAAATTGAAACTACGATGTAAAAACTCTCAACTAACAGACACCGGCCCTGGCGGCGCAGACACGAGAGACGCCGGCCCCGGCGCAACCGACCACGCAAAGAGGCGTGGCTGTGAGGAGCTACTCCACACCTGAGGCCAGGGCCGGCAGCCGAGAGGAGCTACCCCACATTCAATAGGTGGTGGCTGTGCGGGCCGAGAGGAGCTACTCCACATTCAAGGTCAGGAGGGGCGGCCTTGAGGAGATACCCCACATCCAAGGTAAAGTGCAGCGGCTACACTTTCTTGGAGCAGCTGTGAAGAAAAAGCCCACGCCCAAGGTAAGAGAAACCCAAATAAGACGGCAGGTATTGCGAGGGGGCATCAGAGGGCAGACACACTGACACCATAATCACAGGAAACTAGTCGATCTGATCACATGGACCACAGCTGAATGTGGTCCACTGGAGAAGGGAATGCAAACCACCTCAGTATACTTGCCTTGAAAACCCCATGAACAGTATCAAAGGGCAAAATGACAGGCTACTGAATGAGAAATTCCCCAGGTTGGTAGGTGCCCAGTATTCTACTGGAGATCAATGGAGAAATAACTCTAGAAGGAATAAAGGGATGGAGCAAAAGCAAAACCAATACCCAGCTGGGGATGTGACCGGTGATAGAAGCAAGGTCTGGGGCTGTAAAGAGCAATATTGCATAGGAACCTGGAATGTTAGGTCCATGAATAAAGGCAAATTGGAAGTGGTCAAATAGGAGATGGCAAGAGTGAACATAGACATTCTAGGAATCAGTGAACTAAAATGGACTGGAATGGGTGAATTTAACTCAGATGACCATTATATTTACTACTGTGGGCAGGAATCCCTTAGAAGAAATGGAGTAGCCATCATGGTCAACAAAAGAGTCCGAAATGCAGTACTTGGATGCAATCTTAAAAACGACAGAAAGATTTCTGTTCGTTTCCGAGGCAAACCATTCAATATTACAGTAATCCAGGTCTATACTCCAACCAGTAATGCTGAAGAAGCAGAAGTTGAATGGTACTTTGAAGACCTACAATACCTTTTAGAACTAACACCAAAAAAAGATGTCCTTTTCATTATAGGGGACTGGAATGCAAAAGTAGGAAGTCAAGAAACACCTGGAGTAACAGGCAAATTTGGCCTTGGAGCACAGAATGAAGCAGGGCAAAAGCTGGTAGAGTTTTGTCAGGAGAATGCACTGGTCATAGCAAACACCCTCTTCCAACAACACAAGAGAAGACTCTACACATGGACATCACCAGATGGTCAACACCGAAATCAGATTGATTATATTCTTTGCAGCCAAAGATGGAGAAGCTCTATACGTTCAGCAAAAACAATACCAGGAGCTGACTGTTCCTCAGATCATGAGCTCCTTATTGCCAAATTCAGACTTATATTGAAGAAAGAAGGGAAAACCACTAGACCATTCAGAAATGACCTAAATCAAATCCCTTATGATTATAAAGTGGAAGTTAGAAATAGATTTAAGGGACTAGATCTGATTGATAGAGTGCCTGATGAACTCTGGACGGAGGTACATGACATTGTACAGGAGACAGAAAGCAAGACCATCCCCATGGAAAAGAAATGCAAAAAAAGCAAAATGGCTGTCTGAGGAGGCCTTACAAATAGCTGTGAAAAGAAGAGAAGCGAAAAACAAAGGAGAAAAGGAAAGATATAAGCATCTGAATGCAGAGTTCCAAAGAATAGCGAGGAGAGATAAGAAAGCCTTCCTCAGTGATCAATGCAAAGAAATAGAGGAAAACAACAGAAAAGGAAAAACAAGAGATCTTTTCAAGAAAATTAGAGATTCCAAGGGAACATTTCATGCCAAGGTGGGCTCAATAAAGAACAGAAATGGTATGAACCTAACAGAAGCAGAAGATATTAATAAGAGGTGGCAAGAATACACAAAAGAACTGTACAAAAAAGATCTTCACGACCAAGATAATCACGATGGTGTGATTACTCACCTAGAGCCAGACATCTTGGAATGTGAAGTCAAGTGGGCCTTAGAAAGCATCACAATCAAAAAAGCTGGTGGAGGTGATGGAATTCCAGTTGAGCTATTTCAAATCCTGAAAGATGATGCTGTGAAACTGCTGCACTCAATATGCCAGCAAATTTGGAAAACTCAGCAGTGGCCACAGGACTGGAAAAGGTCAATCTTCACTCCAATCCCAAAGAAAGGGAATGCCAAAGAATGCTCAAACTACCGCACAATTGCACTCATCTCACACGCTAGTAAAGTCATGCTCAAAATTCTCCAAGCCAGGCTTCAGCAATATGTGAACCGTGAACTCCCAGATGTTCAAGCAGGTTTTACAAAAGTCAGAGACACCAGAGATCAAATTGCCAACATCCGCTGGATCATGGAGAAAGCAAGAGAGTTCCAGAAAAACATCTATTTCTGCTTCATTGACCATGCCAAAGCCTTTGACTGTGTGGATCACAATAAACTGTGGAACATTCTGAAAGAGATGGGAATCCCAGACCACCTGACCTGCCTCTTGAGAAACCTGTATGCAGGTCAGGAAGCAACAGTCAGAACTGTACATGGAACAACAGACTGACTCCAAATAGGAAAAGGAGTGCGTCAAGGCTGTATATTGTCACCTTGCTTATTTAACTTATATGCAGAGTACATCATGAGGAACGCTGGGCTGGAAGAAGCACAAGCTGGAATCAAGACTGCTAGGAGAAATATCAATAACCTCAGATATGCAGATGACACTACCCTTATGGCAGAAAGTGAAGAGGAACTAAAAAGCCTCTTGATGAAACTGAAAGAGGAGAGTGAAAAGGTTGGCCTGAAGTTCAGCATTCAGAAAACAAAGATCATGGCATCTGGTCCCATCACTTCATGGCAAATAGATGGAAAAACAGTGGAAACAGTGTCAGACTTTATTTTTTGGGCTCCAAAATCACTGCAGATGCTGATTGCAGCCATGAAATTAAAAGACGCTTACTCCTTGGAAGGAAAGTTATGACCAACTTTGATATTATATTAAAAAGCAGAGACATTACTTTGCCAACAAAGGTCTGTCTAGTCAAGCCTATGGTTTTTCCCTTGGTCATGTGTGGATGTGAGAGTTGGACTGTGAAGAAAGCTAATTGCCGAAGCATTGATGCTTTTGAACTGTGGTGTTGGAGAAGACTCTTGAGAGTCCCTTGTACTGCAAGGAGATCCAACCAGTCCATTCTAAAGAGATCAATCCTGGCTGTTCATTGGAAGGACTGATGCTAAAGCTGAAACTCCAATACTTTGGCTACCTCATGCGACGAGTTGACTCACTGGAAAAGTGTCTGATACTGTGAAAGCTGGGGGCGGGAGGAGAAGGGGACGACAGAGAATGAGATGGCTGGATGGTATCACTGACTTTGTGGACATGAGTTTGAGTGAACTCCGGGAGTTGGTGATGGACATGGAGGCCTGGCGTTCTATGATTCATGTGGTCGGGGAGAGTCGGACACGACTGAGCGACTGAACTGACCTGAGCTGAGCCCTCCCCTTCTCTAGGTGATCTCCCCAACCCAAGGATTGAACCCAGACCTCATGCATTGTGGGTGGATTCTTTCCTGGCTGAGCCACCAAGAAAGCAAAAAGGAATACAATTTGGAAAAGAAGTAAAACTGTCATTATTTGCAAGTGACACGGTACTATACATAGAAAATCCTACAGATCCTATCAGCAAACTACTAGAGCTTATCAATGAAAATTAATACAGAGAAGTCACTTTCATTCCCATTTGCTATGAAAGATCAGATGGAGAAATTAAAGAAATAACCCCATTTACAATTGCATCAAAGAATAAAACACCTAGGAATAAACCTACCTAAGGAGGCCTATCCTTATACTCTAAAACTATGAGACAATGATAAAAGAAATCAAAGATGCATGTCATTGGAGAAATATGCCATGTTGTTGGACTGGAAGAAATAAGTATTGTCAAAATAACCATGCTACACATAGCAGTCTACAAATTTAATGCAATCTCTGTCAAATTACCAATGGTATTTTTATTACAGTATTAGAACAAAACATTTTACAATTTATGGAGATACAAAGGTCTCGAATAACCAAAGTATTCTTGAGAAACAAAGAGAACTCGAGGAGTCAGGCTCCCTGAATTCAGATTGTACTACAAAGCTACAGTCATCAAAACAGTTTAGTACTTGGAGAAAAACAGAAATATGGATCAATGAAACAGCATAGAAAGTCAATATATAAACCCAAGCACTGCTAGTCACCTAATCTATGATAAAGGAGATAAGAACATACAATGGAGAAAGACAGTTTCTTCTATAAATGTTGCTCAGAAAATTGGACAGCTAAATGGAAAAGAATAAAATCAGAATACTCTCTAAAAAACAAATCAAAATAAGTTAAAGACTTACATATAAGAAAAAATATATAAAATTCTTAGAGGAAAACATAGGCAGAGTACTCTCTGACATAAATGGCAGCAAGATCTTTTCTGATCTTTCTCCTAGAGTAATGGAGAGTAAAACAAATATAAACAAATTGAACCTAATTAAAGTTAAAATATTCTGCACACAAAAGGAAGCCAAAATCAAAATAAAAAGACAGCTCACAGATTAGGAGAAAATATGTTAAACTGAAATGACAAAGGGTTAACCACCAAAATATCCAAACAGCTCATAAAGCTCAATATGAAAAAAAAAGAAAGAATCCAATCAAAAAATGAGTGGAAGATTTAAAAAATATTTCTCCAAAGAAAACATACAGATGGCCAAAAAGCACATAAAAAGTTGATGAACATCACTAATTATTAAAGAAATGCCAAAGCCTTTGACTATGTGGATCACAACAAACTGGAATATTCTTAAAGAGATGTGAATACCAGATCATCTTACCTGACTCCTTAGATATCTGTGTGCAGGAAAAGAAGCAATAGTTAGAGCTGGACATAGAACAACATATGGGTTCAAAATTGGGAAAGGAGTATTTCAAGGTTGTATATTGTTTATTTTAACTTCTATGCAGAGTACATCATACAATATGCTGGGCTGGATAACTCACGAGCTGAAATCAAGATTGCTGGGAGAAATATCAACAACCACAGATATGCAGACAATACCACTTTAATGGCAGAAAGTGAAGAGGAACTAAAGAGACTCTTGATGAAGATGAAAAAGGAAAGTGAAAAAGCTGGTTTAAAGCTCAACTTTCAAAAAACAAAGATCATGGCATCTCGTCTTATCACTCCATGGCAAAAAGATGGGGGAAAATTGGAAACACTGTGAAATTTCATTTTTTGGCCTCCAAAATCACTGCAGATGGTGACTGTAGCCACAAAATTAAAAGACACTTGTTCTTTGGAAGAATAGCTATGACAAACCTAGACAATGTATTAAAAAGCAGAGACATCACTTTGCTGACCAAGGTCTGTATAGTCAAAGCTATGGTTTTTACAGTAGTCATGTATGGATGTGAGAGGTGGACCATAAAGAAGTCTGAGCAATGAAGAATTGATGTTTTTGAACTGTGGTGCTGGAGAAGGCTCTTGAGAGTCCCTTGGACAGCAAGGGAATCAAACCAGTCTATCCTAAAGGAAATAAACCCTGAATATTCATTGGAAGGACTGATGCTGAAGCTGAGGCTCCAATGCTTTGGCCACCTGCTGTGAAGAACCAACTCATTGGAAAATACCCCGATGTTGGGAAAGATTGTGAGCACGAGGAGGAGGGGGAGTCAGAGGATTAGGGGTTTGGGACTGTATAAATGGATAAAAAGCCAAGAGAAATATATATACTATCTAATAAATTAACACAGATTGAACATGGAAGATGCAAAAAGCTATTCTGTGCATATGAAAATTAAAAGAAAGACAGGGTAGCAATTCTTATTTCAGAAAAGCAGAATTTAAAACCAAGGTTGTAACAGGAAACAAAGAAGGACATTTCATAATGACAAAGACATCAATCCTAAAAGAAGATATAAGAACTGTAAACATATATGCACCCAGCACAGGAACACTTAAATAAATAAACCAAATATTAAGAAACATAAATGTATATATTGGCAGTTACAGTAATAGTAGGGGACTTTAACAGCCCGCTAACCTCAATAGATCATCCATTGTTGATCTGTCTGGATCAATAAGGAAAGCTTGGCCTTAAATGTCACATCAGAGCAAATGAACTTAAGAGCTATGAATAGAAAAATTCATTCAAAAGCAGCAAGATGCTCATTTTTTCCATGTACACAAGGAACATTCTTCAGGTTATAGCATATGCTAAGCCACAAAACAAGTCTTGAAAAATGTATGAAAATTAAGATGATATCAAGCATCTTTTCCAACCATGAAGCTATGAGACTAGAAATCAACTACAAGAAAAACAACAACCACCACCACCAATGGATGCCTGAAGAAATCAAGAAGGAACTTTAAAAGTACCTCAAGAGAGACTGAACAAGAACTCAATGATCCCAAATATATAGGACTCAACAAAAGCTGTTCTAAGAGGGAAATTTATAGTAATACACAACTATCTCAGGAAACCAAAGAAATCTCAGATTTACAAAGTGACCTTTCACCTAAATGAACTAAAAAAAGAACAAGTAAAACTGAAAGCTAATGTAAGGCATATAACCAGAAATATCAGAGCAAAAGATAAAGATAAAGTAGATAAACTCTTAGTCAGATTCACCAAAATAAATAAATAACAGGAATAGCCAAAACTAATAAAATCAGAAATGAAGAAGGAATACTTACAGCAGATACCATAGAAATAGAAGGGTTAAAAGAAGCTATTATGAACAACTATATGTCAATAAGGACAACCTGGAAAAAATTAGGAAGTTCATAGAAATGTACAATCTTCCAAGACTAAACCAAGAAAAAGTAGAAAATATTAACAGGTCAAGTACCAGTGGTTAAATTGAAATAGTAATTTTTTTTTCTTTTCTTTAATTTATTTATTTTAATTGGAGGCTAATTACTTTACATTATTGTATTGGTTTTGCCATACATTGACATGAATCTGTCCCTGATACCAAAACCAGAGTAAGATATAATAAAAAAAGAAAGAAAATTATAAGACAATATCATTGATGGACATAGGTGCCAAATGTCTCAATGAAATATCAGAAAACTGAATTCAATAATTCATTAAAAGGATCATACATACACCATGAGCTCTTAGAAGAAAATATAGGCAGCACACTCTGACATAAATCACAGCAAGATTTGCATTGAATCACTTCCTAGAGTAATGAAAATAAACAAATGGGACCTAATTAAACTTAAAAACTCTTGCACAGCCAAGGAAATTATAAATAAAATTAAAATAACCCTCAGAATGGGAGAAAATAATTGCAAAGTAAACAACTGGCAATGGATTAATCTCCAAAATATATAAGCAGCTCATACAGTTCAATATAAGAAAAACAAACAGTCCAATAAAAAAAATGGGCAGAAGACCTAAACAGACATTTCTCTCTAAAGGACACACAGATGGCTAATAAACACATGAAAAGATGTTCAACTTTGCTCATTATTAGAGAAATGCAAATCAAAACTACCATGAAGCATCACCTCACACCGATCAGAATGGCCATCATCAAAAATACTACAAACAATAAATGCTGGACAGGATGTGAGGAAAAGGGAACTCTATTCCACTGTTGGTGGGAATGTAAATTGGCATAGCTACTATGGAAAACAGCATGGATTTCTCTTAACAATGGAATATTACTATGCCATAAGAATAAACAAATTTGAGTCAGTTTTAGTTGAATCAGTTGTCAGAGTAGTCAGGCAGATGAACCTAGAGCCTGCTGTACAGAATGAAGTAAGTCAGAAAGAAAAAAAAATATTGTATATTAACACACATATATGGAATCTAGAAAAATTACTGATGAACTTATTTACAGAGAAGAAATGGAGACACAGAATGTAGAGAATGGAATGGTGAATATAGCGAGGGAAGGAAAGGGTAAGACAAATTGAGAAAGTAGGATTGATATATATATACACTATCGTGCAAAATAAATAACTAGCAGGAAGCACAGCTTGGCACTCTGTGACAACCTAGAGGTGTGGAATGAGGGGAAGTCTCAAGAGAGGGGGTATACATATATATATATAATTATGACTGATGTACAGCAGAGACCATCACAGTATTGTAAAGCCATTATCCTGCAATAAAATATATAGTTCAAATTAAAAAAAAGATGTTTCTCAGAAACTCAAAAATGATTCAATGCCAGGAAATAAATCAAGTTGATACACCCCATCAACAAATTGAATAACAAAAATCATATAAGCATCTCAATCAATGCAGAAAAGTCTTCTGACAAAGTGCAACATCTATTTTTCATAAAAACTCTCCACAAGGGGGTTATAAAGGGAATACACCTCCACATAGTAAAAGCAGTATATGGCAAGCATACAACTAACATAATATTCAAAGATAAAAAGCTGAAAGTATTTCCTTTATGATTAGTAAAAAGACAAGTATACCCACTCTCAGCACTTTTACTCAACATAAGATTGGAAGTCCTAACCAAAGAAATCATATTAAAAAAAATGAGTGTTCAAGCAAAGTAAATAAAAACTACTAAAATTCATCAATGAATTTGGTGATATTGCAATATAAAATATTAATATACAGTAATCTCTCACATTTTTGTACACTAAAAACAAACTACCAGAAAGAGAAATTAAGGAAACAACCCCATTTACAATGGTATCAGATAAATAAAATACTTAGAAATAGACCTACATAAAAGGTAAAAGACTTGTATTTAGAAAACTATAAGACAGTGATAAAAGAAATTGAAGAAGACACAATAGAAAATTATACAATGCTTATTAATTAGAAAAATTAATATTGTTAAAATGACCATATTACCCAAGGCAATATACAGAGTAAAAGTGATCCTATCAAATTAACCAGAGCATTTTTACAGAACTGGATAAAATAATTTTTAAAATATACATGGAAAAAGAGACACCTGAATATGCAAAAGGGAAAATAAAAAACAACTTGAGAACTAAAAACAGAGCTGTAACAGAATAGAGAGCCCAGAAATAAGCTCAGGCTCTTATGGTCAATTAGAATATGAGAAAGAAAGAAAGAATATACAATTTAGAACAGTCTTTTCATATGTGGTACTGGGAAAACTGAACAGCTTCATGTAAAAGAATGAAATTAGAACATTCTGTAACACCATATACAAAAATAAACTCAAAATGGATTAAAGATGTAAATATAAAACTGGAAACCATAAAATTCCTAAAAGAAGCAAAAGCAAACACTCTTTGACATAAATCATAACAATATATTTTTGGATCTGTCTCCTAAAGCAAAGGAAATAAAAGCAAAAATAAACAAATGGGACCTAATTAAACTCAAAAGTTTTAGTACAGCAAATGAAATTATTGACAGAACAAAGGGACAGTCAACTGAATGAGAAAAAAACATTTGCAAATGATACGATCAATAAGATGTCAATATACAAAATACATCACTGGAGAAGGGAATGGCAAACCACTTCAGTATACTTGCCTTGAGAACCCCATGAACAGTAACAAAGGGCAAAATGATAGGATACTGAATGAGGAATTCCCCAGGTTGGTAGGTGCCCAGTATGCTACTGTAGCTCAGTGGAGAAATAACTATAGATGGCATCACCGACTCTGTGCACATGAGTTTGAGTGAACTCCAGGAGTTGGTGATGGACAGGGAGGCTTGGCGTGCTGTGATTCATGGGGTCGCGGAGAGTCGGACACGACTGAGCGACTGAACTGATACAAAATACATAAATAGTATATACAAACCATAATTTTAAAAAACCCAATTTTAAAAAAAAGATCAGAAAGAAAGAAAAAGATGATGGAGGAGTAGGTGGATGTGGAGTACCTTCTCTCTTCACATATACATTAGGAATACACTTTCAAACAGAGAAGATCTTGCAGAACCCCAGCTGAGTACCTAACCACTGGAAAAGAATATATGGAACCACACAAAACTCAGTAGGACAAAGGAAGGAGGGGGAGAAAGAGGAGAGTGAGCAGGACTGAATCTGTACCTGAGGAGTGGGGGAACTGAAGCAGGGGTCAGGCCCCCACATCAGGGAAATTGTTTGGGACAGAGGAGAAGCAGTTGAGGCTGTTGGAAAGTGAAGCAGCTGACCTGTGACAGTCTGAATGAAATGAGACTCACACAGGCAATCCTTGCTGTAATAATACATACACAGGACAGGGATGCAAGTCCCCTAGAAAGCACAGTGGCTGGTAGCTGGAGCATAGGGATTGGAGAGCAATCCCAGGGTGAGGTCCTTCTGACTGTGGTGAGACAACTTATGGGGACATGAGGAAGGAGATCGCAATGTGAAATGCCTTTGGAGGAAAACCAGGCAGTCATGGAGGCAAGGCAATACTGCTGAGTCACACAGAGGTGGTGGAGACATCACTCTAGTCTCTTTCTCCCCACATGCCGGCAACAGCAGCTGAGCAACAGAGAAAGACCCCAGAGAGTCTGGCCCTTTAAGTGCCTGATAAACCAAGCAACAGAGAAAGATCTCAGCCACGGGGGTCCTTTAACTGCCTAAATGGGCCTAGCAACAGAGAAGAGCCAGCCAAAGAGGACCTTTGATTACCAGGTACCAGAGGCTAGAAAAAGACTCTGATAGGGCCATAGCTCCTGTAGTTGAGGCAGTCTATGACTCTGCACATATTTTGCCACCAAAGTCCCCATGATCCAAGCAGCTGTGCCACCTCTATGTTCAATTCTCACTGTGACAGAGCTGTCAGAGGCTAGAATAAACCCTAATAGAGCCATATCTCCTGTGAAAATAGCTGCCAGTGCCCCTGCATACTGGCATTGCCAGGGTTCCCCTGATCCAAGCAACTGTGCCACTTCCATGCTTGATCCCCATTGGGACAGAGCTGCCAGAGCCTAGAAAAAAACCCTATAGAGCAGGGTTTATAGAGCAGGGTTTTTAGAGCAGGGTTTTATAGAGCTGGGGTTCTGCATATTTCTTGTTGACCTAGCCACTGGATCCCCTGAGTACCTGGTCCTGCCAAGGCTCCTGCAGTCCAAGCATCTGTGCCATCTCCACACCCAGTACTCCTGGGACAGACCCAAGTCCTCCAGGGCAGACTCAGGAGCAAACCCCTGTTGATGACTCACATGTAGAGGAGGAGATAGAACCAATTGGAACCCAAGGGCAGCGTGGCTAAGAAAGAGGACCCAAAATCTTCCCACAAGCTATATTAGCTGCAGATTAAGTCCACATGATTAACCAGGCAGACTCTATGGACTATATAAAAGGACAATGAGAGTTTCCACAAAAGTAAATGCATTAGTTCTGGAAGCTGTGGATATTGGAGGCAAGAATATTCAGGAGTAGAACCAGATTAGAGTCTGAGCTGCCCCCTCAGCTTGTCCAGAGACCAGCCCAGTATTGGAGGGAATCCTAGGGAGACAAGGTGGACTGTGACTTGCAGTGAGAGAAAGGACACTAACAGATGAAATCCAAAAAGAAGGAAAACATTTATTATTCTTATATTTTCACTTGTTCTGTAGTTGCTTCTGGATTTCTTTCCTTTATTTATTTTTATTTTTAATTTCCCCCCAATCCGTTGCTGTAGCTGTTGATTTTATTACTAATATTAAATCTATTTAAGCTTTTGAGAATTTTTAATCACACTTTATTTCCTTTTAATCACACTTTTTATTTCCTTTATATACCTCAGCCTCTAATTTGGCCTTTTGTGGTTCTGTAGAGTCTATTTTTTTTTTAATTTTTAAATTTTTTAAATGTATCATTATTTTTCTACATATATTATTTTGTTTGATTTTCATATTGCTCTTTTCCTGCTGTAGCTATTCTTTAATATATATATTATATTATATATATATAATATATATTATATATATATAAATCTTCTTTATCTACCTCTATTTAACTTTCCTTTTCTTTTCATTAATTCTCTTTTCTTCCTTTTCTTACCAAGTTGTTAGTTTGCTTTGATTGTGTTGCTTTATTCCCCAGTTGGCATCTTGTTTTTGTTTTGTTTTCCAGTTTGTGCTTTAGATAGTTTTGTTTTTAACTGGTTGATAAAATTTTCAGGTTCCTCTGCTTGCCAGGTCAATCTTTTGGAATATATATATATATATATATATATGTTATTATATGCAGAGACATTACTTTGCCCACCAAGGTCCGTCTAGTCAAGGCTATGGTTTTTCCTGTGGTCATGTATGGATGTGAGAGTTGGACTGTGAAGAAAGCTGATCGCCAAAGAATTGATGCTTTTGAACTGTGGTGCTGGAGAAGACTCTTGAGAGTCCCTTGGACTGCAAGAAATCCAACCAGTCCATTCTAAAGGAGATCAATCCTGGGTGTTCATTGGAAGCACTGATGCTAAAGCTGAAACTCCAATACTTTGGCCACCTCATGCGATGAGTTGACTCACTGGAAAAGACTCTGATGCTGGGAGGGATTGGGGGCAGGAGGAGACGGGGATGACAGAGAATGAGATGGCTGGATGGCACCACCGACTCGATGGACATGAGTTTGAGTAAACTCCGGGAGTTGGTGATGGACAGGGAGGCCTGGCGAGCTGTGATTCATGGGGTCGCAAAGGGTCGGACATAACTGAGCGGCTGAACTGAACTGATATATTTTGGAACGTTTGGTTTTGTTAATGTGTGTAAATGTGTGTGGATATTCCATTACTTTTATTATTATTTGGCTGATTTTGTAGTTGCCACTTATCTGGGGTTCATCTCTTGCTTCTTGCTTGTGTGTGTGTGAATGTGTGTCTCTTTTAACCGCATTTAATGGCACAAAAAACCACCTGTAGAATCTCTGTTCTCTGGTCAGAGATTTAGCTCTGAGCCTTTGGAGTGGGATCACTGATTCCAAGACCATAGATTTCCAGAGAATTCCTAACCTCAAGGGTATTAATTAGTAAGAACACATACAAAGGCCTCCACCTGTATAAAAGACCACGTATCACACAACTGCCAGCAGCACACAGTGCAAGATGCCTTATCAAAACGACAAACACAAAAACAGAAGCCCAATCATCACCAGACATGATTACCACATCACACAGCCCTGCCCATTAGAGGGGGGAAAAACTGCCCCTCTCCCACCAGAACACAAACACAAGACACACAACACGAAGTCCACACAAAACTGGACCAACCTTACCCACTGAGAGTGGAAAACAAAAGGAAGAAGGAATTCAACCTTGAAGCCTGGAGAAAGGAGACCTCAAAAATAAGTTTAAAAAAAAAACAGAAACAAGAAAGAAAAGGCAGAGAAATATTGCAACAATTAAGGAACATCTAGAAACACACAAGGTAAAATATACAAAGAAGAAATAGGCAAAATACCTGAAAGAGAATTCAGAGGAATGATAGTAAAGATGATCAAAAACCTCAAAAATAGGATGGAGAAAATTCAAGAATCAATTAATAGATTGGTGCTGGAGAAGACTCTTGAGAGTCCTTTGGACTGCAAGGAGATCCAACCAGTCCATTCTAAAGGAGATCAATCCTGGGTGTTCATTGGAAGGACTGATGCTAAAGCTGAAACTCCAATACTTTGGCCACCTCATGCGACGACTTGACTCCCTGGAAAAGACTCTGATGCTGGGAAGGATTGGGGGCAGGAAGAGAAGAGGACGACAGAGAATGAGATGGCTGGATGGTATCACCGTTTCAATGGAGGTGAGTTTGAGTGAACGGGAGTTGGTGATGGACAGAGAGGCCTGGCGTGCTGTGGTTCATGGGGTAGCAAAGAGTCGGACACGACTGAGCGAATGATTTGAACTGAGAAGAAATAAAGGACATACAAATAAAGATGAACAACACAATTGCTGAAATTAAAAATACTCCAGAAAGAATCAATAGCAGAATATCTGAGGCAGAAGAACAGATCAGTTAGCTGGAAGATACAATGATGGAAATAACTGTCAAAGAGTAGAATAAAGGAAAAAGAATGAAAAAAAAATGAGGATAGTCTCAGAGACTTCTGGGAAAATATTAAACACACCAACATTTGAATTGTAGGTGTTCCAGAAGAAGAAGAGAAAAATTAAAAGCCTGAGAAAATTTTTGAAGAGACTATAGTTGAAAATTTCCCCACCATGGGAAAGGAAACAGTCAGTCAAGTCCAAAAGATAAGGAGTCCCATACAGGAAAATCCCAGAGAGAAACACAGTTAGACACATACTAATCAAGCTAACAAAGATTAAATACAAAGAAAGAATATTAAAAGCAGCAAGGGAAAAGCAACAAGTAACATACAGGGAAAACCAGATATGATTAACAGCTGATCATTCAGAAGAAATTCTGCAGGCCAGAAGGGAATGTCAGGATATATTTAAAGCATTGAAAGGGAAAATCTACAATCAAGATTTTGCTACCAGCCAATGCTCGCATTTAAAATTTATGGAAAAATCAAAAGCTTTACAGACAAGCAAAAGTTAAAGAGAATTTAGTACCACTAAACCAACTTCACAACAAATGTTAAAGGAACTTATATAGACAGGAAGCACAACAGAAGGAAAAGATCTGCAAAACAGGTCCCAAACAATTAAGACAAAAATATAGATCAATGGAACAAAATAGAAAGCCCAGAGATAAATCCACTCACCTATGGACACCTTATCTTTGACAAAGAAGGCCAGAATATAAAATGGAGAAAAGACAGTCTCTTTAACAAGTGGTGCTGGGAAAACTGGTCAGCCACTTGTAAAAGAGTGAAACTAGAACACTTCCTAACACCATACACCAAAATAAACTCAAAATGGATTAGAGAGCTAAATGTAAGACTAGAAACTTTAAAACGCCTAGAGGAGAACATAGGCAAAACACTCTCTGACATAAATCACATCAGGATCCTCCAAGACCCACCTCCCAGAATATTGGAAACAAAAGCAAAAATAAACAAATGGGACCTAATTAAAATCAAAAGCTTCTACACAGCAAAGAAACTATAAGCAAGGTGAGAAGACAGCCTTTAGAATGGGAGAAAATAATAGCAAATGAAGCAACTGATAAAGGATTAATCTCCAAAATATACAAGCAGCTCCTGCAGCTCAATTTCAGAAAAATAAACGACCCAATCAAAAAATGGGCCAAAGAACTAAACAGACATTTCTCCAAAGAAGACACACAGATGGCTAACAAACACATGAAAAGATGCTCAACATCACTCATAATCAGAGAAATGCAAATCAAAACCACAATGAGATACCATTTAATGCCAGTCAGAATGGCTGCTATCCAAAAGGCTACATGCAATAAATGCTGGAGAGGGTGTGGAGAGAAGGGAACCCTCTTACACTGTTGGTGGGAATGCAAACTAGTACAGCCACTATGGAGAACAGTGTGGAGATTCCTTAAAAATCTGGAAATAGAACTGCCATATGACACAGCAATCCCACTGCTGGGCATACATGCCAAGGAAACCAGAATTGAAAGAGAAGATGGACAGAAAAAGATGGTTCCAAGGTTTTTGTTCTGGATCAATGGAAGTAGTTGTCATTTAAAGAAATGGAGAAGTTTGAAATAAAGTTTAAGATATGTATGGACATCCAAGTGGAAACATCAAGTAGATACTTTGCTAACAGAAAGGCAATGCCAAAGAATGCTCAAACTACCGCACAATTTCACTCATCTCACACACTAGTAAAGTCATGCTCAAAATTCTCCAAGCCAGGCTTCAGCAATATGTGAACCATGAACTCCCAGATGTTCAAGCAGGTTTTAGAAAAGGCAGAGGTACCAGAGATCCAATTGCCAACATCTGCTGGATCATGGAAAAAGCAAGAGAGTTCCAGAAAAACATCTATTTCTGCTTCATTGACTATGCCAAATCCTTTGACTGTGTGGATCACAATAAACTGTGGAAAATTCTGAAAGAGATGGGAATACCAGACCACCTGACCTGACTCTTGAGAAACCTGTGTGAAGGTTCAGGAAGCAACAGTTAGAACTGGACATGGAACAACAGACTGGTTCCAAATAGGAAAAGGAGTATGTCAAGTTTGTATATTGTCACTCTGCTTATTTAACTTCTATGCAGAGTACATCATGAGGAACGCTGGGCTGGAAGAAGCACAAGCTGGAATCAAGACTGCTGGGAGAAATATCAATAACCTCAGATATGCAGATGACACCACCCTTATGGCAGAAAATGAAGAGGAACTATAAAGCCTCTTGATGAAAGTGAAAGAGGAGAGTGAAAAGGTTGGCTTGAAGCTCAACATTCAGAAAACGAAGATCATGGCATCTGGTCCCATCACTTCATGGGAAATAGATGGGGAAACAGTGTCAGACTTCATTTTTTGGGATTCAAAATCAGTGCGGGTGCTAATTGCAGTCATGAAATTAAAAGACACTTACTCCTTGGAAGGAAAATTATGACCAACATAGATAGTATATTACAAAGCAGAGACATTACTTTGCCAACAAAAGTTCGTCTAGTCAAGGCTATAGTTTTTCCAGTGGTCATGTACGGATGTGAGAGTTGGACTGTGAAGAAAGCTGATCGCCAAAGAATTGATGCTTTTGAACTGTGGTGCTGGAGAAGACTCTTGAGAGTCCCTTGGACTGCAAGGAGATCCAACCAGTCTATTCTAAAGGAGATCAATCCTGGGTGTTCATTGGAAGGACTGATGCTAAAGCTGAAACTCCAATACTTTTTGGCCACCTCATGCAACGAGTTGACTACCTGGAAAAGACTCTGATGCTGGAAGGGATTGGGGGCGGGAAGAGAAGGGGACGACAGAGAATGAGATGGCTGGATCGCATCACCAACTCGATGGACATGAGTTTGAGTGTACTCCGGGAGTTGGTGATGGACAGGGAGGTCTGGCGTGCTGTGATTCATGGGGTCTCAAAAAGTCGGACACGACTGAGCTACTGAACTCAACTGAACTGAACTGAACAGGCATATCACAAGCACGGAAATAGAAACTGTAATAAAATATCTTCCAACAAACAAAAGCCCAGAACCAGAAGGATTCACAGGTGAATTCTACCAAAAATTTTGAGAAGATTGCAGAGGAAGGTAAACTCCCAAGCTCATCCTATGAATCCACCATTACCTTAATAACAAAACCGGACAAAGATGCCACACACACAAACATGAAAACTACAGGCCAATATCACTGATGAAAATAGATACAAAAAACTCAAAAAAAAAAAAAAGTCTAGGAAACAGAATCCAACAAAATATGTAAAAGATCATACATCATGACCAAATGGGCTTTATCCAAGGGATGCAAGATTCTTCAATGTTCATAATTAATCAACGTGATTCATCATATTAACAAATTGAAAGCTAGAAGACATATGATTACCTCAAGAGAAAGTCTTTGACAAAATTCAACACACATTTATGATAAAAACTCTCCAGAAAGCAGGCATAAAAGGAACATATCTCAAAATAATAAAAGTCATATATGACAAACCCACAGCAGACATTATCTTCAATAGTGAAAAATTGAAAGTATTTTATCTAAAATCAGGGATAAGACAAGGGTGCCCTCTTTCACCACTACTATTGAACATAGGTTTGGAAGTCCTAGCCACAGCAATAAGAGAAGGAAAAGAAATAAAAGGAATCCAGATTGGAAAAGGAAAAAGTAAAATTCTCTCTGTTTGCAGATGACACGATCCTCTGCATAGAAAACCCAAAGATACCAGCAGAAAACCATTAGAACTAATCAACGAATGTAGTAAAATTGCTGGATATAAAGTTAATGCACAGGAATCCCTTTCAGTCCTATACACTAAAAATGAAAAAAGAGAAAGAGAAATTAATGAAACAATCCCGTTCAACACTGCAACAAAAAGAATAAAATACTTAGGAATAATTTTATCTAAAGATAATATAATATCTTTTATATTTATAATAGCCAGGACATGGAAGCAACCTAGATGTCCATCTGCAGACGAATGGATAAGACAGCTTTGGTACATATACACAATGGAGTATTACTCAGCCATTAAAAAGAATGCATTTGAACAAGTTCTAATGAGGTGGATGAAACTAGAGCCTATTATACAGAGTGAAGTAAGACAGAAAGAAAAACACCAATACAATATACTAACGCATATATAAGGAATTTAGAAAGATGCAAATGATAACCCTGTATACGAGACAGCAAAAGAGACACAGACGTATAAAACAGTCTTTGGGACTCTGTGGGAGAGGGTGAGGGTGGGATGGTTTGGGAGAATGGCATTGAAACATGTATATTATCATATGTGAAACGAATCGCCAGTTCAGGGTCAATGCATGTTACAGGAAGCTCGGGGCTGGTATGCAGGGATGACCCAGAGGGAGGATAAGGGGAGGAGGGAGGTGGGAGGGGGGTTCTTGAGGGGGAACTCATGTACACCCGGGGCAGATTCATGTCAATGTATGGCAAAATCAACCAATATAATATTGTAAAATAATTAGCCTACAATAATAATTTTAAAAAAATAGAAAATGGCAATAGGAACTTATATATCACTAATTACTCTAAATTCAAATGGAATAAACATTCTAACCAAAAAACACAAACTGGATGAATGGGGGCAAAAACAAGATCTATATATATAATGTCTACAAGAGACCCACTGCAGACCTAGAGACACACACAGACTGAAAGTAAGAGTATGGAAAAAAATATTCCATGAAAATGGAAATCAAAAGAAAGCCAGAATAACAATCCTCATACCAGACAAAATAGACTTTAAAATAGAAAATATTGCAAGAGATAAGGAAGTGCAGTTCAGTTCAGTTCAGTCGCTCAGTCGTCTCCAGCAGTCCAGGCCTCCCTGTCCATCACCAACTCCCGTTCACTCAAACTCACCTCCATCGAAACGGTGATGCCATCCAGCCATTTCATTCTCTGTCGTACCCTTCTTTTCCCGCCCCCAATACCTCCCAGCATCAGAGTCCTTTCCAGGGAGTCAACTCTTCGCATGAGGTGGCCAAAGTATTGGAATTTCAGCTTTAGCATCAGTCCTTCCAATGAACACTCAGGAGTGATCTCTTTTAGAATGGACTGGTTGGATCTCCTTGCAGTCCAAGGGACTCTCAAGATTCTTCTCCAACACCACAGTTCAAAAGCATCAATTCTTCGGCAATAAGCTTTCTTCACAGTCCAAGTATCACATCCATACATGACCAGTGGAAAAAACATAGCCTTCACTAGATGTACCCTGGGTGCAAAGGAATGTCTCTGCTTTTTAATATTCTATCTAGGTTGGTCATAGCTTTTCTTCCAAGGAGTAAGCGTCTTTTAGTTTCATGGCTGCAATCAGCATCTGCAGTGATTTTGGAGTCCCCCTCCCCCCCCAAAAAAAAAGCCTGACACTGTTTCCACTGTTTCCCCATCTATTTCCCATGAAGTGATGGGACCAGATGCCATGATCTTCGTTTTCTGAATGTTGAGCTTCAAGCCAACCTTTTTCACTCTCCTCTTTCACTTTCATCAAGAGGCTTTTGAGTTCCTCTTCACTTTCTGCCATCAGGGTGGTGTCATCTGCATATCTGAGGTTATTGATATTTCTCCCAGCAATCTTGATTCCAGCCTGTGCTTCTTCCAGCCCAGCGTTCCTCATGATATACTCTGCATATAAGTTAAATAAGGAGGGTGACAATATACAAACTTGATGTACTCCTTTTCCTATTTGGAACAAGTCCGTTGTTCCATGTCCCGTTATAACTGTTGCTTCTTGATCTGCATATATTTTTCTCTAGAGGCAGGTCAGGTGGTCTGGTATTCCCATCTTTTTCAAAATTTTCCACAGTTTGTTGTGATCCACACTGCCAAAGACTTTGGCATAGTCAATAAAACAGAAATAGATGTTTTTTCTGGAACTCTCTTGATTTCTTCATGATCCAGTGGATGTTGGCAATTCGATCTCTGGTGCCTCTGCCTTTTCTAAAACCTGCTTGAACATCTGGGAGTTCATGGTTCACATATTGCTGAAGCCTGGCTTGGAGAATTTTGAGATTAATTTTCTAGCGTGTGAGATGAGTGCAATTGTGCGGTAGTTTGGGCATTTTTTGGCATTGCCTTTCTTTGGGATTGGGATGAAGACTGACCTTTTCAAGTCCTGTGGGCACTGCTGAGTTGTCCAAATTTGCTGGCATATTGAGTGCAGCACTTTCACAGCATCATCTTTCAGGATTTGAAACAGCTCAACTGGAATTCCATCACCTCCACTAGCTTTGTTCGTAGGGATGCTTTCTAAGGCCCACTTGACTTCACATTCCAAGATGTCTGGCTCTAGGTCAGTGATCACACCATCGTGATTATCTTGGTCGTGAAGATCGTTTTTGTACAGTTCTTCTCTGTATTCTTGCCACCTCTCTTAATATCTTCTGCTTCTGTTAGGTCCATATCACTTCTTTCCTTTATCGAGCCCATCTTTGCACGAAATGTTCCCCTGATATCTCTAATTTTCTTGAAGAGATCTCTTTTCTTTCCTATTCTGTTGTTTTCCTCTATTTCCTTGCATTGATCACTGAGGAAGGCTTTCTTATCTCTCCTTGCTATTCTTTGGAATTCTGCATTCAGATGCTTGTATCTTTCCTTTTCTCCTTTGCCTTTCGCATCTCTTCTTCTCACAGCTATTTGTAAGGCCTCCTCAGACAGCCAGTTTGCTTTTTTGCATTTCTTTTCCATGGGGATGATCTTAGTCCCTGTCTCCTGTACAATGTCACGAACCTCCATCCAGAGTTCATCTGGCACTCTATCTATCAGATCTAGTCCCTTAAATCTATTTCTCACTTCCACTGTATAATCATAAGCGATTTGATTCAGGTCATACCTAAATGCTCTACTGGTTTTCCACACTTTCTTCAATTTAAGTCTGAGCATAGCACAGCAAAGCAATAAGGGGTTCATAATCTGAGCCACAGTCAGCTCCTGATCTTGTTTTTGCTAACTGTGTAGAGCTTCTCCATCTTTGGTTGCAAAGAATATAATCAATCTGATTTTGGTGTTGACCATCTGGTGATCTCCATGTGTAAAGTCTTCTCTTGTGTTGTTGGAAGAGGGTGTTTGCTATGATGAGTGTGTTCTCTTGGCAAAACTCTATTAGCCTTTGCCCTGCTTCATTCTGTACACCAAGGCCAAATATGCCTGTTACTTCACGTGTATCTTGACTTCCTACATTTGCATTCCAGTCCCCTATAATGAAAAGCATCTTTTTTGGGTGTTAGATTTAAAAGGCCTTGTAGATCTTCATAGAACCATTCAATTTCAGCTTCTTCAGCATTACTGGATGGGGCATAGGCTTGGTTTACCGTGATATTGAATGATTTGCCTTGGAAATGAGCAGAGATCATTCTGTCATTTATGAGATTGCATCCAAGTCATTTATGAGATTGCATTTCCGACTCTTTTGCTGACCATGATGGCTACTCCATTTCTTTTAAGGGATTCCTGCCCACCGTAGTGGATATAATGGTCATCTGAGTTAAATTCACCCATTCCAGTCCATTTTAGTTCGCTGACTCCTAGAATGTCAACGTTCACTCTTGACGCCTCCTGTTTGACCACTTCCAATTTGCCTTGATTCATGGACCTAACATTCCAGGTTCCTATGTAATATTGCTCTTTACAGCATGGGACCTTGCTTCTATCACCAGTCACTTTCACAACTAGGTATTGTTTTTGCTTTGGCTCTGTCCCTTAATTCTTTCTGGCGTTATTTCTCCAATGATCTCCAGTAGCATATTGGGCACCTACCAACCTGGGGAGTTCCTCTTTCAGTATCCTATAATTTTGCCTTTTCACACTGTTCATGGTCTTCTCAAGGCAAGTATACTGAAGTGGTTTGCCATTCCCTTCTCCAGTGGACCACATTCTGTCAGAGCTCTCCGCAATGACCTGTCCATTTTGGGTGGTTCTATACGGCATGGCTTAATTTCACTGAGTTAGACAAAGCTGTGGTCCATGTGATAAGGTTGGCTAGTTTTCTGTGATTATGATTTCAGTGTGTCTGCCCTCCGATGACCTCTCGCAACACCTACAGTCTTACTTGGGTATCTCTTACCTTGGACATTGGGTATCTCTTCACGGCTGCTCTAGCAAAGCACAGCTGCTGATCCCTACCTTGGACTAGGGGTATCTCCTCACGAGACGAATTATGGATGGAGGTTCATGACATTGTACAGAAGACAGAGATCAAGACCGTCCCTGTAGAAAAGAAATGCAAAAAAACAAAATGGCTGTCTTAGGAGGCCTTACAAATACCTGTGAAAAGAAGGGAAGCGAAAAACAATTAGAAAAGGAAACATATAAGCATCTGAATACAGAGTTCCAAAGAATAGCAATGAAAGATAAGAAAGCCTTCCTCAGCAATCAATGTAAAGAAATAGAGGAAAAGAACAGAACGGGAAAGACGAGAGATCTCTTCAAGAAAATTAGAGATACCAAGGGAACATTTCATGCAAACATGGGCTCAATAAAGGAAATAAATGGTATGGACCTAACGGAAGCAAAAGGTCTTAAGAAGAGGTGGCAAGTATGCACAGAAGAACTATACAAAAAAAAAAAAAAAAGAATCTACACATCCCACATAATCACGATGGTGTGATCACTCACCTAGAGCCAGACATCTTGGAATGTGAAGTCAAGTGAGCCTTAGAAAGCATCACTACAAACAAAGCTAGCGGAGATAATGGAATTCCAGTTGTGCTATTTCAAATCCTGAAAGATGATGCTGTGAAAGTGCTGCACTCAATATGCCAGCAAATTTGGAAAACTCAGCAGTGGCCACAGGACTGGAAAAGGTCAGTCTTTATCCCGATCCCAAAGAAAGGCAATGCCAAAGAATGCTCAAACTACCGCACAATTGCACTCATCTCACACGCTAGTAAAGTCATGCTCAAAATTCTCCAAGCTAGGCTTCAGCAATACGTGAACCATGAACTTCCAGATGTTCAAGCTGGTTTTAGAAAAGGCAGAGGAACCAGAGATCAAATTGCCAACATCCGCTGGATCATGAAAAAAGCAAGAGAGTTCCAGAAAAACATCTATTTCTGTTTTATTGACTATGCCAAAGCCTTTAACTGTGTGGATCACAATAAACTATGGAAAATTCTTAAAGACACGGGAATACCAGACCACCTGACCTTCCTTTTGAGAAATCTGTATGCAGGTCAATAAGAAACAGTTAGAAATGGACATGGAACAACAGACTGTTTCCAAATAAGAAAAGGAATATGTTAAGGCTATATATTGTCACCCTGCTTGTTTAACTTATATGCAGAATACATCATGAGGAACGCTAGGCTGGAAGAAACACAAGCTGGAATCAAGATTGCCGGGAGAAATATCAATAACCTCAGATATGCAGATGACACCACCCTGATGGCAGAAAGTGAAGAGGAACTAAAAAGCCTCTTGATGAAAGTGAAAGAGGAGAGCAAAAAAGTTGGTTTAAAGCTCAACATTCAGAAAACTAAGATCATGGCATCTGGTCCCATCACTTCATGGCAAATAGATGGGGAAACAGTGGAAACAGTGTCAGACTTTACTCTGGGTTGACTACAGCGATGAAAACAAAAGATGCTTACCCCTAGGAAGGAAAGTTATGACCAAACTAGATAGAGTATTAAAAAACAGAGACATTACTTTGCCAACCAAGGTCCGTCTAGTCAAGGCTATGGTTTTTCCTGTGGTCATGTATGGATTTGAGAGTTGGACTGTGAAGAAAGCTGAGCACTGAAGAATTGATCTTTTTGAACTGTGGTATTGGAGAAGTCTTTTGAATGTCCCTTGGACTGCAAGGATGTCCATCCAGTCCATCCTAAAGGAGATCACTCCTGGGTGTTCATTGGAAGGACTGATGTTAAAGCTGAAACTCCAATACTTTGGCCACCTCATGCGAAGGGTTGACTCACTGGAGAAGAGTTTGATGCTGGGAGGGATTGGGGGCAGGAGGAGAAGGGGATAACAGAGAATGAGATGGCTGGATGGCTTCACCGACTCGATGGACATAAGTTTGAGTGAATTCCGGGAGTTGGTGATGGACGGGGAGCCCTGGCCTACTGCGATTCATGGGGTCACAAAGAGTCAGACACTACTGATCGACAGAACAAGAAAAGGGTGCCAACTCTCACCAGTATTGTTCAAAGTTTTGATGTCCTAATTATGGCAATCAGAGAAGAAAAAGAAAGAAAAGTAATCCATCTTGTAAAAGTAGAAATAAACCTCTCACTGTTTGTAGATGACATGATGCTATGCACAGAAAACCCTAAAGATTCTATCAGAAAAATTTTAGACATAATCAGTGAATTTTATAAAATTGTGGGATGCAAAACCAATACACAGAAATCACTTTCATTCTTATACACTAGCAATGAAAAATCAGAAAGAGTAATCAATGCCATTTACCATTGCAGCAAAAAGAATAAATTACCTGCGAATAAACCTACCTAAAGATAAAAAAAGAATCATATATAAAAAAATGTAAAAACTTTATGAGAAAAATCGTAGATGACATAAACAGGTGAAGAGATATTCCATGATTACGGGTTGGAAGAATCAATATTGTGAAAAATGACTATGTACCATATGGAATCTACAAATTCAATGTGATCCCTATCAAATTACCAATGGCAATAGTCACATATCTAGAATAAAAAAAAATCTCATAACTCATATGGAAACACAAAAGACCCTGAATAGCCAAAGCAATCTTGAGAAGGAAGAATGAAACTGGAGGAATCAGTCTTTCTGACTTCAAGTTACCGTACAAAGCCACAGTTATAAAGGTGGTATGGTACTCGCACAAAAGCAGAAATATAGACGAATGGAAAAAGATAGCGCAGAAATAAACCCTTGTACCTATGGGTACACTATTTTTGCAAAGGAGGCAAGAATATACAATGGGAAAGATAGTCTCTTCAATAAATGCTGCTTGGATAAAAGGACAAGTACATGTAAAAGAATGAATTTAGAACACTTCCCAACACCATATTCAAAGATAAACACAGAATTGATTAAATACCTAAATGTAACATCAAAAACTATAAAATTCTTAGAGGAAAACATAGGGAGAACACTCAATGACATAAATCACAGCAAGATTCTCTATGATTCACCACTTCAAGTAATGGAAATAAAAACAAAAATAAACAAGTGGGACTTAGTTAAACTTAAAAGTTTTTGTAAAGCAAAGGAAACTATAAACAAGGTGAAAAGACAACCCTCAGAATGGGAGAAAATAATAGCAAAGAAACAACCTGTAATTTCCAAAATATACAAGCAGCTTATGCAAGTCTATACCAGAAAAACAAACAACCTAATCAAAAAGTGAGGAAAAGTCCTAAACAGACATTTCTCAAGGAAGACATACAGATGACTAATAAACATGTGAAAATATGTTTAATGTTGCTCATTATTAGAGAAATGCAAGTCAAAACTACATTGAGATATCACCTCACCTTTTAGAATGTGTATCATTAAGAAATCTACAAACAGTAAATGCTGGAGAGGATGTACAGAAAGGTGAATCCTATTGCACTCTTGATGGGAATGTGAATTGATACAGTCACTATGGTAGTCATTAAGGAGATTTCTTAAAAAAAAAAAAAAAACCTAGGAATAAAGCCACCGTATGACCCAGCAATTCCACAACTAGGCATATACCCTAAGGAAACCAAAATTGAAAAAGACACATGTACCCCAATGTTCATTGCAGCACTATTTACAATCAATAGAACATGGAAGCAACCTAAATGTCCATTGAGAGATGAATGGATAAAGAAGCTGTGGTACATATATACAATGGAATATTACTCAGCCATCAAAAGGACTATGTTTGAGTTAGTGCTTAGTTGGATGAACCTAGAGTCTATTATACAGAGTGAAGTAAGTCAGAAAGAGAAAAACAAACATCATATACTAACGCACATATGTGAAACCTAGAAAGATGGTACTGATGAACAAATTTGCAGGACAGCAATGGAGATAGAGGCATAGAAATCAGACTTATGGACATGTGGGGGGTAGGAAGGAGGGTGATGGAAGCAAGGAGAGAGTAACATGGATACATCACCATATGTAAAAAAGATAACCAATGGGAATTTGCTGTATGATTCAGGAAATTCAAACCAGGGCCCTGTAACAACCTAGAGGAGTGGAATGGGGAGGGAAGAGGGTGGGAGATTCAAGAAAGAGGGGTATAGGTATCCCTATGGTTGATTCATGTTGATGTTTGGCAGAAAGAAACATGATGTTGTAAAGTAATTCAATTCAGTTAAGTTCAGTTCAGTAACTCAGTCGTGTCCGACTCTTTGCGACCCCATGAAGAACAGCACAGCCAGGCCTCCCTGTCCATCACCAACTCCCAGAGTTCATTCAAACTCCTGTCCATCGTGTGGGGCCACCCAAGATGGGTGGGTCATAGTGGAGAAGTCTGACAGAATGTGATCCACTGGAGAAGGGAATGGCAAACCACTTCGGTATACTTGCCTTGTAAACCCCATGAACAGTATGAAAAGGAAAAATGATAGGATACTGAATGAGGAATTCCCCAGGTCGGTAGGTGCCCAGTATGCTACTGAAGATCAGTGGAGAAATAACTCCAGAAAGAATGAACGGATGGAGCCAAAGCAAAGAAAATACCCAGTCGTGGATGTGACTGGTGATAGAAGCAAAGTCCGATGCTGTAAAAGGCAATATTGTGTAGGAACCTGGAATGTTAGGTCCAAGAATCAAGGCAAATTGGAAGTGGTCAAACAGGAGATGGCAAGAATGAACGTCGACATTCTAGGAATCAGTGAACTAAAGTGGACTGGAATGGGTGAATTTAATGCAGATGACCATTATATCTACTACCGTGGGCAGGAATCCCTTAGAAGAAATGGAGTAGCCATCATGGTCAACAAAAGAGTCCGAAATGCAGTACTTGGATGCAATCTCAAAAACGACAAATGATCTCTGTTCATTTCCAAGGCAAACCATTCAATATTACAGTAATCCAAGCCTATGCCTCAAGCAGTAACTTGGAAGAAGCCGAAGTTGCACAGTTCTATGAAGACCTACAAGACCTTTTAGAACTAACACCCCAAAAAAGGAGGGAACAAGATGGCGGAGGAATAGGATGGCAAGACCACTTTCTCCACCAAAAATTCATCAAAAGAACATTTGAATGCTGAGTAAATTCCACAAAACAACTTGTGAATGCTGGCAGAGGACATCAGGCACCCAGAAAAGCAGACCATTGTCTTCGAAAGGAGGTAGGAAAAAACATAAAAGATAAAAAGAGAGAAAAAAGAGGTAGGGAGGGAGTTTCATCCCAGGAAAGGAGGCTTAAAAGGAGAGAAGTTTCCAAACACCAGGAAACACTCTCACTGGCGAGTCTGTGGCTAGCCTTGGAATGTCAGAGGGCCACATAACGGGGAGGTAAAAGAAAGAAATAAGTAAAACCCACAGATTACCTGCCAAACGGTAACTCCCAGCAGAGAAGCAGCGCAGACGCCCGCATCCGTCATTAGGAAGCGGGGGCTGGTCAGGGAGGAGCCGGCTGAACTGCTTAGAGAGAGGACCCGGCCTGAATGCTGTGAGGGCAATCTGAGAGAACTAAATGGGGATAGCAAAGCAGACTGTGGGGTAGCTGCCTTGTAAAAGGCAAAAAGCCCTAACCTAAGACTATGCCAGTCCCGCCCACAGAACAAAGGACTGAGCAGAGCTAGCCGGATGCGGATGGCCCATCTCCCACCGAGACAGGCAGGGGAGGGTAGCCAGAGCTGGAAGGCGGCACCTGGGGCCCAAAAGAGGCATCTGATACCAAACTGCAGGCTGGCTTCATTGCTAATCAAGACTTCTTGGGTTTCTGACTGGTCAACATCCACCTGAGAAGGTATGCTGCCTGTACACCCAGAAAACTCAGCGTGAGGGACTGGAGAGGTGATAAGTCGAAGCGACCGCACTCGCCAAACACCTGGTCACCTGAGCTGCTCGGACCAGGGAAGGCACAAAACGCAGGCCCAACCAAGTCTGCACCTTTGTGGGGTACCCGAGTACCTGAACCTGAGCCGATCAGACTTGGGAGGTGCATACAAACCAGCGTCGGACTCGGACAGTTCCCGGCAGAGCAACCTAGAGCCTGTGCAGTATAGACTGGGACAGCACACGTGCCGTGAGCGGGGGCAAACCCAGTGTGGCCAAGACACTGTGAGCACTCCCCACAGACGCCAGAGATAATTATCTGAAGCATTCCTCCCTTCCCAGAACAGGACTGAAGAAGTGAGCCTTAAAAAGTGTCCACCACAGCCCCCTAGTGTCAGGGCGGAAATGAGACACTGAAGAGACAAGCAAACAAAAGCTAAAACAGAGGGAACCACCTTGGAAATGACAGATAAAGAAGTCTAGAGGCTACTCCAAGAATAAGACTGAAAACCAGAGGCAAGAGGCTTAAGCCCGAATCCTGAGACCACCAGAGAACTCCTGACTCCACGGAACATTAATCAATAGGAGTTCATCAAATACCTCCATACCTACACTGAAACCAAGCACCACCCAAGGGTCAATAAGTTCCAGAGTAAGACATACCACGCAAATTCTCCAGCAACACAGGAAAAGAGCCCTGAGCTTCAATATACAGGCTGCACAAACTCCAAACCCACTGACATCTCATAATTCATTACTGGACACTTCATTGCACTCCAGAGAGAAGAAATCCAGCTCCACCCACCAGAACACCGATAGAAGCTTCCCTAACCAGGGAACCTTGACAAGTTACCCGTCCAACCCCACACACAGCGAGGAAACTACATAATAAAGAGACCTCCACAAACTGTCAGAAGAAGGAGAGGCCACCCAAAGCACAGCAATATAAGCAAGATGAATAGGAAGAGAAATACCCAGCAAGTAAAGGAACAGGATAAATGCCCACCAACACAAACAAAAGAGGAAGACATAGGGAATCTACCCGATAAAGAATTTTGAATTTTGATGGTGAAAATTATTCAAAATCTTGAAAGCAAAATGGAGTTACAGATAAATTACCTGGAGAAAAGGATTAAGAAGATGGAAGAAAGGTTTAATAAGGATTTAGAGGAAATGAAAAAGAGTCAATATACAATGAATAATACAAGAGATGAGATCAGAAACACTCTGGAGGGAAGAAACAGTAGAATAACGGAGGCAGAAGACAGGATAAGCGAGCTAGAAGATAGAATTGTAGAAATAAATGAAACAGAGAGGAAAAAAGAAAAACGAATTAAAAGAAATGAGGACATTCTCAGAGACCTCTGGGACAATGTTAAACGCCCCAACATTCGAATCATAGGAGTCCCAGAAGAAGAAGACAGAAAGACCATGAGAGAATACTTGAGGAGATCATATTTGGAAACTTCCCTAAAATGGGGAAGGAAATAATCACCCAAGTCCAAGAAACCCAGAGAGTCCCAGCAGGATAAAACCAAGGTGAAATACTCCAAGACACACATTAATCAAATTTACAAAGATCAAATATTAAAAGCAGCAAGGGAAAAGCAACAAATAACACACAAGGGGATTCCCATAAGGATAACAGCTGATCTTTCAACAGAAACTCTTCAGGCCAGGAGGGAATGGCAGGCCATACTTAAATTGATGAAAGAAAATAACCTACAGCCCAGATTACTATACCCAGCAAGGATCTCATTCAAATATGAAGGAGAAATCAAAAGCTTTACAGACAAGCAAAAGCTGAGAGAATTCAGCATCACCAAACCAGCTCTCCAACAAATGCTAAAGGACCTTCTCTAGACAGGAAACACAGAAAGGGTGTATAAACTTGAACCCAAAACAGTAAAGAAAATGGCAACGGGATCATACTTATCAATAATTACCTTAAACGTAAATGGGTTGAATGCCCCAACCAAAAGACAAAGGCTGGCTGAATGGATACAAAAACAAGACCCCCATATATGTTGTCTACAAGAGACCCACCTCAAAACGAGGGACACATACAGACTGAAAGTGAAGGGCTGGAAAAAGATATTCCACGCAAATAGAGACCAAAAGAAAGCATTAGTAGCAATACTCATATCAGACAAAATAGACTTCAAAACAAAGGCTGTGAAAAGAGACAAAGAAGGACACTACATAATGATCAAAGGATCAATCCAAGAAGAAGATATAACAATTATAAATATTTATGCACCCAACATAGGAGCAGTGCAATATGTAAGACAATTACTAACACGTATGAAAGGGGAAATTAGCAGCAACGCAATAATACTGGGAGAATTTAATACCCCACTTAAACCTATGGATAGATCAACTAAACAGAAAATTAACAGGGAAATACAAATGTTAAATGATACAATAGACCAGTTAGACCTAATAGATCTCTATAGGACATTTCACCCAAAACAATGAATTTCACATTTTTCTCAAGCGCACACGGAACATTTTCCAGGATAGATCACATCCTGGGCCATAAATCTAGCCTTAGTAAATTCAAAAAAAATGAAATCATTCCAAGCATCTTTTCTCACCACACTGCAGTAAGGTTAGATCTCAATTACAGGAGAAAAGCTATTAAAAATGCCAACATATGGAGGGTGAACAACACGCTGCTGAATAACGAACAAATCATAGAAGAAATCAAGAGAGAAATCAAAATATGCATAGAAATGAGTGAAAACGAAAACACGACAACACAAAACCTCTGGGACACTGTAAAAGCAGTGTTAAGGGAAAGGTTCATAACAATACAGGCACACCTCAAGAAACAAGAAAAAAATCAACTAAATATCCTAACTCTACACCTAAAGAAACTAGAAAAGGAAGAAACGAAGAACCCCAGGGTCAGTAGAAGGAAAGAAATCTTAAAAATTAGGGAAGAAATAAATGCAAAAGAATCAAAAGAGACCATAGCAAAAATCAACAAAGCAAAAAGCAGGTTCTTTGAGAGGGTAAATAAAATTGACAAACCACTAGCCAGACTCATCAACAAACAAAGGGAGAAGAACCAAATCAATAAAATTAGAAATGAAAATGGAGAGATCACAACAGACAACACAGAAATACAAAGGATCATTACAGAATACTATCAGCAATTATATGGCAATAATATGGACAAATTGGAAGAAATTGACAAATTCTTAGAAAAGTACAACTTTCCAAAACTGAACCAGGAAGAAATAGAAAATCTTAATAGATCCATCACAAGTTCGGAAATAGAAGCTGTAATCAGAAATCTTCCAGCAAACAAAAGCCCAGGTCCAGACGGCTTCACAGCTGAATTCTTCCAAATATTTAGAGAAGAGCTAACACCTATTCTACTCAAACTCTTCCAGAAAATTGCTGAGGAAGGGAAACTTCCTAACTCATTCTATGAGGCCACCATCACACTAATCCCCAGAACTGGTAAAGATCCCAGAAAAAAAGAGAACTATAGGCCAATATCACTGAAGAACATAGATGCAAAAATCCTTAACAAAATTCTAGCAATCAGAATCCAACAACACATTAAGAAGATCATGCATCATGAACAAGTGGGCTTTATCCCAGGAATTCAAGGATTCTTCAATATCCGCAAATCAATCAGTGTAATACATCACATTAACAAACTGAAAAATAAAAATTATATGATTATCTCAATAGCTGCAGAGAAAGACTTTGTCAAAACTCAACATCCATTTATGATAAAAACCCTCCAGAAATTGGGAATAGAAGGAACATACCTCAACATAATAAAAGCTATATTTGTCAAACCCACAGCAAACATTATCCTCAATGGTGAAAAACTGAAAGCATTTCCCCTAAAGTCAGGAACAAGACAAGGGTGTCCACTCTTACCACTACTCTTCAACATAGTTCTGGAAGTTTTGGCCACAGCAATCAGAGCAGAAAAAGACATAAAAGGAAGACAAATTGGAAAAGAAGAACTAAACTTTCACTGTTCGCTGATGACATAATCCTCTACACAGAAAACCCTAAAGACTCTACCAGAAAACTACTAGTGCTAATCAATAATACAGTAAAGTTGCAGGATATAAAATCAACACACAGAAATAGCTTGCATTCCTATACACTAATAATGAGAAAATAGAAAGAGAAATTAAGGAAACAATTCCATTCACCATTGCAATGAAAAGAATAATATACTTAGGAATATATCTACCTAAAGAAACTAAAGACCTGTACATAGAAAAATATAAAACACTGATGAAAGTAATCAAAGAGGACACTCATAGATGGAGAAATATACCATGATCGTGGCTTGGAAGAAAAAAATATTGTGAAAATGTGTATACTACCCAAAGTAATTTATACATTCAATACAATCCCTATCAAGCTAAAAACGATATTTTTCACAGATCTAGAACAAATAATCTCACAATTTGTATGCAAATACATAAAACCTCGAATAGCCAAAGCTATCTTGAGGAAGAAGAATGGAACTGCGGAAATCAACCTGCTGGATTCAGGCTCTAGGACAAAGCCACAGTCATCAAGACAGCAAGGTACTGGCATAAAAACAGAAATACAGATCAATGGAACAAAATAGAAAGCCCAGAGATAAATCCACGCACTTATGGACACCTTATCTTTGACAAAGGAGGCAAGAATATAAAATGGAGAAAAGACAGTCTCTTTAACAAGTGGTGCTGGGAAAACTGGTCAGCCACTTGTAAAAGAGTGAAACGAGAACACTTCCTAACACCATACACAAAAATAAACTCAAAATGGATTAAAGATCTAAATGTAAGATCAGAAATTATAAAACTCCTAGAGGAGAATATAGGCAAAACACTCTCTGATATAAATCACAGCAGGATCGTCCATGACCCACCTCCCAGAATATTGGAAATGAAAGCAAAAGTAAACAAATGGGACCTAATTAAAATCAAAATCTTCTGCACAGCAAAGGAAACTATAAGCAAGGTGAAAAGACAGCCTTCAGAATGGGAGAAAATAATAGCAAATGAAACAACTGACAAAGAATTAATCTCCAAAATATACAAGCAGCTCCTGCAGCTCAATTTCAGAAAAATAAACAACCCAATCAAAAAATGGGCCAAAGAACTAAACAGACATTTCTCCAAAGAAGACATAAAGATGGCTAACAAACACATGAAAAAATGTTCAACATCCCTCATAATCAGAGAAATGCAAATCAAAACCACAATGAGATACCATTTCACACCAGTCAGAATGGCTGCTATCCAAAAGTCTACATGCAACAAATGTTGGAGAGGGTGTGGAGAGAAGGGAACCCTCTTACACTGTTGGTGGGAATGCAAATTAGTACAGCCACTATGGAGAACAGTGTGGAGATTCCTTAAAAATCTGGAAATAGAACTGCCATATGATCCAGCAATCGCACTCTTGGGCATACACACCAAAGAAACCAGAATTGAAAGAGACACATGTACTCCAATGTTCATCACATCACTATAATTGTGAGGACATGGAAGCAACCTAGATGTCCATCTGCAGACGAATGGATAAGAAAGCTTTGGTACATATACACAATGGAGCATTACTCAGCCATTAAAAAGAATGCATTTGAATCAGTTCTAATGAGGTGGATGAAATTGGAGCCTATTATACAGAGTGAAGTAAGCCAGAAAGAAAAACACCAATACAGTATACTAATGCATATATATGGAATTTAGAAAGATGGCAATGATAACCCTGTATACGAGACAGCAAAAGAGACACAGGTGTATAGAACAGTGTTTTGGACTCTGTGGGAGATGGTGAGGGTGGGATGACTTGGCAGAATGGCATTGAAATATGTATACTATCATATGTGAAATGAATCACCAGTCCAGGTTCAACGCATGATACAGGATGCTTGGGGCTGGTGCACGAGGATGACCCAGAGGGAGGATAAGGGGAAGAGGGAGGTGGGAGGGCGGTTCAGGAAAGGGAATGTACGTACACCCTTGGGGGACTCATGTCAATTTATGGCAAAACCAACCAATATAATAATGTAAAATAAAAAAAAAAAACAACTAACACCCAAATAAGATGTCCTTTTCATTATAGGGGACTGGAATGCAAAAGTAGGAAATCAAGAAACACCTGGAGTAACAGGCAAATTTGGCCTTGGAGCACAGAATGAAGCAGGGCAAAGGCAATAGAGTTTTGCCAAGAGAACCCACTGGTCATAGCAAACACCCACTTTCAACAACACAAGAAAAGACTCTACACATGGACATCACCAACTGGTCAACACCGAAATCAGATTGATCATATTCTTTGCAGCCAAAGATGGAGAAGCTCTGTACAGTTAGCGAAAACAAGACCCGGAGCTGACTGTGGCTCAGATCATGAACTCCTTATTGCCAAATTCAGACTTAAATTGAAGAAAGTAGGGAAAACCAGTAGACCATTTAGATATGACCTAAATCAAATCCCTCATGATTATAGAGTGGAAGTGAGAAATAGATGTAAGGGACTAGATCTGATAGATAGAGTGCCTGATGAACTATGTAATATTACTCAGCCATAAAAAGGAATGCATTTGGGTCACTTCTAATGAGGTGGATGAACCCAGAGCCTACTATACAGAGTGAAGCAAGTCAGAAGGAGAAAGTTAAATATTGTATACTAACACATACATATGGAATCTAGAAAGATGGTACAAGTTACTTTATTTGCAGAAGTAAATAAAAGTAAGTAAAGAAGTAAAGTTTCTTCAATGAAGAAACCACTATACCATTCAAATATAACATAAGTCAAATCCCTTATTATTATACAGTGGAAGTGACAAATAGATTCAAGGGATTAGATCTGATAGATTGCTTGAAGAACTATGGATGGAGGTTTGTAACTTTGTACAGGATGTGGTGATCAAAATAATCCTCAAGAAGTAATGCAAAAAGGCAAAATGATTGTCTGAGGAACCCTTCCAAATAGCTGAGAAAAGAAGAGAAGCCAAAGGCAAAGGAGAAAAAGAAAGATATATCCATGAATGCAGAGTTCTGAAGAATAGCAAGGAGAGATAAGAAAGCCTTTTTAAGTGATCAGTGCAAAGAAATAGAGGAAAATAATAGAATGGGAATGACTAGAGATCTCTTCAAGAAAATTAGAGATACCAAGGGAACATTTCATGGAAAAATGTGCACAATAAAGGATGGAAACAGTATGAACCTAACAGAAGCAGAAGATATTAAGAAGAACTGGAAAGAATACACGGAAGAACTACACAAAAAAGACTCAATGGGCATGAGTTTGAGCAAACTCAGGGAGCTAGTGAAGGACAGGGAAGCCTGGCATTCTGCAGTTCGTGGGGTCACAATTAGTCAGACATGACTGAACAACTAAACTGACCTACTGAATGGAGAAATAGACATAGAGAACGGTCTTATGGACATGGGGGTTGCAGGGAGTAGATGGTAAAATGTCTGGAGAGAGTAACATGGAAACTTATATTACTGTATGTAAAATAGATAGCCAATGGAAATTTGCTGTAGGACTCCGGGAACTCAAACAAGGGCTGTTTCAATAGAGGGGTTGGATGCAGAGGGAGATGGGAAGGAGAGGACATATGTATACCTATGCTGATTCATGTTGATGTTTGACAGAAAACAACAAAATTCTGTAAAGCAATTATCCTTCAATTAAAAAAGTAAGTAAATTTTAAAACATACAGGAGATCTGAGCAGACATTTTTCCAAAAGAACACGGACGTATGGCCAATAGTCACATGAAAAAGTGCTCAGTATCATTAATCATCAGAGGCATGCAAGTCAAAACCATAATGAGCTATCCCATCATACCTTTCAGAGTGACTATTATCAAAAAGACAACAAATAACAAGGATTGGAAATGATGTGAAGAAAAGGGAATCCTTCTACACTGCTGGTGGGACTATAAATTAGTATAGCCTCTATGGAAAACAGTGTGGCAATTCCTCAAAAAATTAAAAATAGAATTCTAACATTATCCAGTCATCCATATTATTAGATATATCATGTGTGGATAAATACTTCTACTATTTTTATTCTTAAGTAATATTGCACTGTGTGGATATACAACCATTTATTCACCCATTCATCAGTTGATGGAGGTAAGTTGTTTTCCAGATTTTTGCTATTATGAATAGCACTTCAAAGAACATTCACATGCAAATCTTTGGGTAAACACCTAAGAGTGGAATTGCTAAATCATAGGGCAAATTATGTTCAACTTTTAGAAACCACCAAATTGTTTTCCAAAGCAGCTATATATATATATATATCATTTCACATTTATTTCTACCAGAAATATGTGAGAGCTTTCCTTTCTACATTCATTGTCAATATTTGTTATTGTCTGTCTTTTTTATTACAACCATTTAAGGTTTGACTTTTTTTCATTAAATTAAGGTTATAAAATGGGCAGAAAGTTTAAACATTGTATCATATAATATGTAAATAAAGTGAAAGAAGTTGTTGGCATATTTAGGTTATTTGACCAAAGTATTTTAAATCTTCTTATGCTATTTGGCTGTTAGGTATGCAACAGCCTATATAATTTGAACTCTGGGAAACATTTTGAATTAATATTTTCCTGTGTTGATATTTTTAGAAAAGACTGAAATATCAATTCAGGAAATACCTATGAGTGAAGATTCCCGGGCCATTGGTTAGTATTTGATCATGCCAGATTTCCATTAACTAATGACAAAAGAATTCTTTGGACAGTAAATTAAATAAGTTTATTTGGAGTTAGTGTCATCTCCTTCTCAGGAAAATGATTCAATCTTTTTTAAAATTTATTTATTTTAATTGGAGTTTAATTACTTTACAATATTGTAGTGGATTTTGCCATACATTGACATAATCAGCCATGGATGTACGTGTGTTCCCCATCGTGAACCCCCCTTCCCACCTCCCTTCCCATCCCATCCCTCGGGGTCATCCCAGTGTACCAGACCTGAGCACTTTGTCTCATGCATTGAACCTGGACTGGAGAGCTATTTCACATATGATAATATACTTGTTTCAATGCTATCCTCTTAAATCATCCCACCCTTGCCTTCTCCCACATTTTGATAGAAGACAAATCAGACACTCAGTGTAACACTATAATGGACAGACATATAATCTCTTCCTTCTCTAATCTAGAGGGTTCTCCACTTGTTTTTGAGAAAAACGTGTACGTTTAAAGTATTTTTATAGCCTTGAAATTATTTTGGATAGGGGAAAGGTAGGATATATCAGCAGTAGCTTACAAAGGCCTTGAGGAGTCCCTCTACCCATTATTTCCTTTTTCTTTCTGAGAAGCCCAGGAACATTACTTAGAATAGTGACGGGGACTTGAAAATCCAAATCTACAGCTAGTGACCTCCAAACATAGCTGAAGGTAGCATAATTTTATGCTATACTTATTGTTGCTAAGTTGAATATTAAACTTACACTCTCTTTGAAACTTTTTCCAATCAAATATTTTCAGTTCAGTTCAGTTCATTTCAGTCCCTCAGTCGTGTCTGACTCTTTGAGACCCCATGAATCACAGCACGCCAGGCCTCCCTGTCTATCACCAACTCCGGAGTTCACTCAAACTCATCTCCATCGAGTCGGTGATGCCACCCAGCCATCTCATTTTCTGTCGTCCCCTTCTCCTCCAGCCCCCAATCCCTCCCAGCATCAGACTCTTTTCCAGGGAGTCAACTCGTCACATGAGGTGGCCAAAGTATTGGAGTTTCATATTTAGCATCAGTCCTTCCAATGAACACCCAGGGTTGATCTTTAGAATGGACTGGTTGGATCTCCTTGCAGTCCAAGGGACTCTCAAGAGTCTTCTCCAACACCACAGTTCAAAAGCATCAATTCTTTGGCAATCAGCTTTCTTCACAGTCCAACTCTCCCATCCATACATGACCACTGGAAAAGCCATAGCCTTGACTAGATGGACCATTGTTGGCAAAGTAATGTCTCTGCTTTTTAATATGCTATCTAGGTTGGTCATAACTTTCCTTCCAAGGAGTAAACGTCTTTTAATTTCATGGCTGCAGTCAGCATGCGCAGTGATTTTGGAGCCCCAAAAAATAAAGTCTGACACTGTTTCCACTGTTTCCCCATCTATTGCCCATGAAGTGATGGGACCAGATGCCATGATCTTTGTTTTATATTTCTGCTTCATTGAATATGCCAAAGCCTTTAACTGTGTGGATCACAATAAACTGTGGAATATTCTGAAAGAGATGGGAATACCAGACCACCTGACCTGCCTCTTGAGAAACCTGTATGCAGGTCAGGAAGCAACATTTAAAACTGGGCATGCAACAACAGACTGGTTCCAAATAGGGAAAGAAGTTCGTCAAGGTTGTATATTGTCACCCTGCTTATTTAACTTATATGCAGACTACATCATGAGGAACGCTGAGCTGGAATAAGCACAAGCTGGAATCAAGATTGCCAGGAGAAGTATCAATAACCTCAGATATGCAGATGACACCACCCTTATGGCAGAAAGTAAGGAGGAACTCAAAAGCCTCTTGATGAAAGTGAAAGAGGAGAGTGAAAAAGTTGGTTTGAAGCTCAACAGTCAGAAAACAAAGATCATGGCAATCAAATTTTTAGAGAAAGAAAAACTAAATTATGCTTAGTATCTTAAACCAGGTATTAGCTCTGATGTATGACTTGTGTTTCTGAGGAAATCTAGATGTTGATTTTCAGATGCTTATTCCTCTGGGATTAGAAAATTACCAGTTAGCCCAGAGGGTAATATTATAAAGAGGAGAGAAAAACATGATTAAGGAAATATTTTCCTTACACCTTCACTCTCAAACGTTATCATTTTCATAGACCACAAATACTTGCTTTTATTCTCCCTCTGTGGTCTTCTGAAAATGAGAGCCAAAAGTAAGTTCTTTAAGTAGGGTGAAACCTCCTGTTGGCACAGAACTGCAGGGGGAAAAAAAAGAGAGAGATGCCTTCATTTCCCGAAACTAGGAGGGTTTGTGTGCTTCAGCAAAAATATTACTAAATTGGAGCCACAAAGGCACTATCGTCAGCAAATCTGTACCCATGAAAACCCTGAGTGGCATGTGGAGGAAGGGAGTTTGCCTAAGTTTCACCTTCATCAGCAACGTTTACATTTGTCTGTTTACATGCTTTATCATTTTATATTTATACTATTCCCTGTTTTTCTTGCCCACTCCCAAAGATAAAAATATCAGATTTGAGACTTGATAGATCTTTTCGCATAAGCAACTTCCTGAGAAACACATCCAAAAAGGAGCCCTGTTAGCTCCCTCAACCTGATCCCAAACTTCACTGCAGACCATGACCTTGGATCTGTATCAAAATGAACTAATATAGTTAATGAAACAATCTTTATACTTCAGGGGACTGAAGTTTTTCAGAACCTTAAATTATCATAGCAACCGTCAGTTATGATTATCCTGAAAAATTTTAACATTAAATGCCAGGGTTGGGTACCCCCCAAAGCTGATTTCACATTCTGTTAGATTGAAAATGTTATGCGGAAGGTCAAAGGCTTCCTTTGCTCCCGGGCTATAAAAATCTACTGGCATCTGAGCCTGTTGAAATAAGATCAATAGTAGTGGTTGTCAGTAATACCATAAATAATCTTCAAAGCACCTGATTTTTCCTAATGAACTGAATCATAAATTAAAGTCAATAGCTGTGCCATAGGGTAAAGTCAAAATATGCAACTTTTTGGTTTACTGACACCTGTTATATGTCTTCTTCCTGCAAAACTTGACATTCCCATCTAGTGATGAGAATAAGACTGAATGTGGCTCCTTGGGAGGAATACAGTAGTCTTAAACACAAATTTGCATGTGTGTAGATTTTCATAGACAGGAAGAGCCTAGAAGTTGTTTGAATTAGCCAGCTACAATGTTGCAGTCCCTTGTACCTCACTGTGTTCTGATAAGAGATATTTTGGAATGATTTTATTGTCTTCCCTGACACCACATGAACAAAAGCACATCCTTTGTGTGCTGAAAGCTTCCCTGGGTTGAAGAGTAATTCATACAGGATTCTTAGGATCTAATCCAGACTATGTTTTTTTTTTTTTTCCTTTGATCCTTCTTTTCTAGGATTCTTCAGTTTACAAAAAATGGTTAGATACTTGGAAGAGGCTTACTCTGGCTGGATTATAATCAATGAATTATGCACTGAAATCTTATGAATAGCACTAGGCTTTATTGTCAGAAAGTAAAATATTTGTAACTAAAAAATGCCATATGGTTTGTGGTTTCTTGATTAAGGACGACACTATCTGTTAAATGTATTACATTTGGGATAGTTTATCAAAGACTGACTCTCATATTCATCTTGAGGTTGTGTGTCTCCTGGCTGTTAGATTATTATTTTTTCCATTTTTCTTGCCAACAGAACTTATTGACTCCTCACTCCTCCACTTGTCATTTAAGGGGTGAGATGCTCATGTAATGTACTGGAACCAAAGAAGTGAAGAAAAAGTCTTTGCTATCTGAGAAAAAATGAATTATGAGCTTGATCGTATCAGTGAGATAAGCATATCAATTAATTTTTAATATTTTATTGCATTATGAATGTACTTCAACAAAAATAGAGAATGAAATATGAAAATTGACATTAAGGATAATATTAGGCCTGAGATTCAAGAATATTTTATTTCTTATCTTGGCGTTTTCAGTGATTAATTGTATATGATTTTTGTGTCTTGATTTTCTAAACTGAAAAATGGAGAAGCTATTATAGTCTCTCTTCCCCAATACTAGTATCAGAACTTATTTGATATTATGTGGTGTTTTTACTTTCTTCAATAACTTATATTATAACATATATATTATATATAACATATATATTATAACAAAATAATAAGTATGAAGGTAGCCATTCTGCAGAACTGTGATTATTTAATAACAGCTTTTCATTTATGTAAAGTCTTCTTCTTGTCATATTATTCTTCGCTATTGTGTAAGTTAGTTTTCCCCATAACTAAAGGTTTGGAACTTAAGTTATGGTATTTAGAAAATCTTGTTTATGATTCTTTTTTTTTTTCTCTTCAGTCAGTCAGTTCTGAGCTTCCCACTTTGATGATGAATGAAACTGAAACTTTATTCAATAAGGATGTAAAGGGAGAAATGACTGTAAGATTCATCCTTCTAATTTTTTATTGATTTTCATATACCACTCAGCTGCAAGAACCTGAATTGTACACATACTGAAGATTACCATGATAGTTGGTTTTTAGCAAGAAAAATTTTCTTGCTAAAACTTTTCTTTTTTAACTAGATAAAACAGGATGACTAAAAGCACACCATATATATCCTCCCACTGCCTTACACATACTTTTTCTCTTCTGCCTTAATATTGACTAATTATCAAAAAGTCCAATTTAAATTAGTTTTTTTTTCAATATTTTGTTACTTTGATGTATGTACAAGATACATGAGAGGTAGTGAAGTAGAAATTCTTTGCAAAATGGCTACTGATCAAATTAACTGACAATTTTTTTCTAAGTAAACCACTGCTTTTATTAATTGCTTACTTTATGAATTATACAAAGAGGAATTTTATTGTGCCTCTGTCTTTATGATCAAAACCTGGAAATATGTCTAATTCAATGGACTTTTATTCTAATACAATGTTGAATAACAGAAATTTCTTGAGCATTTGCCATGTGTAGCTAAGGAGATTGTGGAGCATAATTAAGGAAGTATTTTTAAAAGTATTTTGTCAGTCAGGAAAAAATAATATATATGTGTATATGTATATACCTACACACAGACACACACACACACATATATATATATAGCTTAATTGCTAGTATTGCCACATTATTAACCTTCTTTATTTTTTAGCATTGCATCATGTCCAAGGCTACCTACTTCATCTTTTATAATTTTGTGGTATTTTAATGAGAACGTATGATAAAGGGTAAATTTGTGCATTTTAGACTGTGTCATGGTTAAATATCTAAATACATTGCTGCACAAATATTGAATAAGTAACCAAATTTATGCTATACAAAAAAATCCATTTCAACCAGACAGAGTTAAGTAATGAAAAGCCACAATTATAACTGAAAATTACCTTTGTTAAGTTCTTCCTCAACTTCCTGGGACTAGCAAGGAAACTTAACTCCTGGCAGATAATTGTCTTTAATGCTTTTTTTACAGGTTTATTTTTTTAGTTTAAGAAGGTCTTATTGTTGCTGCTATTAAAAAAATAAAATAAAATAAAATAAAACCTTACTTTCCCCATAAATGTATTTCTTCAGCTAGGAAAGATCTGTGTGTGTGTGAGTCAGTTGCGTCCAATTCTTTGCGACCCCATGGACTATAGCCAACCAGGCTGCTCTGTCCATGGAATGCTCCAGGCAAGAATACTGGTGTGGGTAGTCATTTCCTTCTCCAAGGGATCTTCCCAACACAGGGATCGAATCCCGGTCTCTTGCATTGCCGGCAGATTCGTTACCGTCTGAGTCACCAGGGAAGCACAGGAAGATCTCTAGATGCAAACTATTTTTTTTTTTTGTCATTCACCAATAATTAATGAAACTAAATAAACCCTGATATCCATTGTTTCTTGCTATATTCTTTATCCAAGATGACCTGAAAGAAGTTTTATTTCTGCCAGACAGACTAGATATGTTCAATGAGCCTTATCATTTGGGTTCAAAAATTCAGGTTCAAATTTGTTATTTTCTATATTAATTTGTTTTGGCAGATAAATATGGGTCAATATTAGTTCAAACACCTGGGCCTACATCATACAGTTGACTCTTACTGCACTATCAATTGATTTTCTCCCTCCTATCTAAAGAACAGTTAGAGAAGAAAACTATAATCTTTAGAAAATAAATGGAAATATCTTCCCCTCAGTTTTGTTAATCTTTCAATGTATTAACATCATCTCTAAAGATTGGTTGTTAAATATATCAGTACTTTCTCTTTCTATCTGGAGATTAGGTTTAATGAAAAATTAAGGAAGGATAAGTCCACATGGAGTTAATTGAAAAAAAAATATGAAAGCATGTTTGTAGAAGGATTAGAAAACTTATGTTTTGGTCTTAGGACTGTTTAGATGACTCTGGGAAAGTCACTTAAATTCTTTGAACTTGAGTTTACTCTTGTGTAAACAAAAGATAATAACTTACTTTTCTTGCTTCATAAGTTCTTGTGAATATCAAATGAAAAATCTATATGAAAGAACCCTGAAAACTGCTATATAAACTTAACAGAAAATATATTATGATGTTTCTGATCTGACAACAAAGTAATGAAAACAATATTATCAAAGGGATGCACTATTACTTTGCATGACTTCCAAGAAATTCTTTTGTAGAAATTATGCTGGAAATTAGACAAGGATCCCTTTATCTTTGGCTATCTAATGTTTGTTCTATTCTCTTAACTACAATAATTATAAAATGTAGTTAAAATTGTTATCTCTTGGTACTTCACTGTTGTTCAGTTGTTCAGTCATGTCTGGTTCTTTATGACTCCATGGACTGCAGCACGCCAGGCAATCTGTCCTTCATTTACTCCCCGAGTTTGCAAACTCATGTCCACTGTGTTGATGATGACATCCAACCACTTCATTCTCTGTTGCCCTCTTCTCCTGTTTTCAATATTTCCCAGTATTGGAGTCTCTTCCAATGAGTCAGCTCTTCGCATCAGGTGGTCAAAATATTGGAGCTTCAGCTTTAGCATCAGTCCTTCCAATGAGTATTCAAGATGGATATCCTTTAGAATTGACTGGTTTGATATCCTTGCTGTTCAAGAGACTCTCAAGAGTCTTCTTCAACACCACAGTTCAAAAGCATCAATTCTTCACCACTCAGCTTTCTTTATGGTCCAACTCTCACATCCATACAAGACTACTGGAAAAACCATAGCTTTGACTATATGAACCTTGGTCAGAAGAGTGATATCTCTGCTTTTTAATATGCCATCTAGGTTTGTCACAGCTTTTCTTCCAAAGAGCAAGTGTCTTTTAATTTCATGGCTGCAGCCACAGTCCGCAGTGATTTTTGAGCCCAAGAAAATAAAGTCTGTCACTGTTTCCATTTTTTTCCCCATCTATTTGCCATGAAGTGATGGGACCAGATGTCATGATCTTAGTTTTTTGACTGCTGTGTTTTAAGCTAGTTTTCCACTCTCCTCTTTCACTGTCATCAAGAGGATCTTTAGTTCCTCTTCACTTTCTGCAATGAGGTGGTGTCCTCTGCATATCTGAGGTTATTGATATTTCTCCCCTCAGTCTTGACTCCAGCTGGTGGTTCAACTAGCCCAGCACTTCACATGATGTACTCTGCACAGAAGTTAAAGAAGCAAGGTGACAATATACACCCTTCAAGTACTCCTTTCCCTATTTTGAACCAGTCTGTTGTTCTATGTCCAGTTCTAACTCTTGCTTCTTGATCTGCATAAAGGTTTCTCAGGAGGGAGGTTAGGTGTTCTGGCATTCCCAGTTCTTTAAGTATTTTCCAAACTTTGTTATGATCCACAGAATCAAAGGTTATAGTGTAGTCAATGAAGCAGAAGTAGATGTTTTCCTGGAATTTCCTTGCTTTTTCTATGATCCAATGGATATTGGCAATTTGGTCTTTTTTGTCTTTGCCTTTTCCAAACCAAGTTTGTACATCTGGAAATTATTGATTCATGTATTATTGAAGAACAGCTCAGAGGGTTTGAGCATCACCTTGTTAGCAAGTGAAATGAGCACAGTTGTATGGTAGTTTGAACATTCTTTGTCATTGCCCTTCTTTGGGATTAGAATGAAACTAGACCTTTTCCAGTCCTGTGGCCACTGCTGAATTTTCCCAATTTGCTGGCATATTGAGTGAAGCACTTTAACAGTATCACCTTTAAGGGTTATAAATAGCTCAGCTGGAATTCCATCACCTCTGCTAGCTTTGTTCATAGTAATGCCTCCTAAGGCCCACTTGACTTCACACTCCAGTATGTCTAGTTCTAGGTGAGTGATCACATCACTGTAGTTATCTGGGTCATTGAGAACATCTTTGTATAGTTCTTTTGTGTATTCTTGCCACTTCTTTTTAATATCGTCTGCTTCTGTTATATCCTTAATTTTTCTATACTTTATTGTGCCCATCTTTGCATGAAGTGTTTCCTTGGTATCTCTCACTTTCTTGAAGAGAACTTTAGGCTTGCCCATTCTATTGTTTTTCTCTGTTTCTTTCCATTGATCACCTCGGAAGGCTTTCTTATCTCTCCTTGCTATTCTTTGTAACTCTGCATTCAGATGGATATATCTTTCCTTTTCTCCTTTGCCTTCTGTTTCTCTTCTTTTCTAAGCTCTTTGTAAGGACCCCTCAGACAACCATCTTGCTTTCTTGCATTTAGTTTTCTTGGGGATGGTTTTGGTCACCACATCCTGTACAATATTATGAACTTCTGTCCATAGTTCTCCAGGCACACTATCATATCTAATCCCTTTATTTGTCACTTCCAGTGTATAATCATAAGGGATTTGATTTAGGTTATACCTGAATGGCTTAGTGGTTTTCCCTACTGTCTTCAATTTAAGTCTGGACTAGGCAATACGAAGCTCATGATATGAGCCACAGTTAGCTTCCAGTCTTGTTTTTGCTAACTGTATAGAGCTTCTCCATCTTTGGCTGTAAAGAATATAATCAATCTGTTTTATGTACTGACCATCTGGTGATGTCCAAGTGTAGAGTCATCTCTTGCATTGTGGGAAGAGGGTTTTTGATATGACCAGTGAATTCTCTTGGCCAAACTCTGTTAGCCTTTCCCCTGCTTCATTTTGTACTCCAAGGCCAAACTTGCCTGTTACTCCAGGTATCACTTGACTTCCTACTTTGGCATTTCAGTTCCCTGTGATGAAAAGGACACATTTTTTTTTGGGGGGGGGTGGAGGTGTGTTAGTGCTAAAAGGTCTTGTAGGTATTCAAAGAACTGTTCAGCTTCATCTTCTTCAGCATTAGTGGTTGGGGCAAAGGCCTGGATTAGTGTGATGTTGAATGGTTTGTCTTGGAAAAGAGCTGAAATCATTCTGTCATTTTTGAGATTGCACCCAGGTACCGTATTTCAAACTCTTGTTGATTATGAGAGCTACTCTATTTCTTCTAAGGGATTCTTGGCCACAGTAATAAATATAATGGTCACCTAATTAAATTTTCCCATTCCCTTCCATTTTAGTTCACTGATTCCTAAAATGTCAATGTTCACTCTTGTCATCTCCTGTTTGAACACTTCCAATTTACCTTGATTCATGGACCTAACATTCCAGGTTCCTATGCAATATTTTTCTTCATATCACCAGACTTTAGTCTTATCACCAGACACTCCCACAGCTGGATGTTGTTTCCACTTTGACTCAGCTTCTTCATTCCTTGTGTAACTCTTTTTCTGCTCTTCCCTGGGAGCATGTGGGACACCTACTCATCTGGGAGCTTCATCTTTCAGTGTCATATATTTTTGCCTTTTCATGCTATTCGTGGGATTCTCAGGATTTAATATCTAGAAAGAAATTCAGACCACACAGAAAAGATACAGACTACACCAAAATCCCAGGGGGAACTGATAAAAAAATTTATTTTTTAGATTCCCAACGTTCTTCCAAACATCTTATTATTTTCTAGAATAGAAAGTTTAAATACCACAAAGTATGGCAATTTTCTAAATAATTAACAAATCTATGTTGCTTGATCTTATTTATAGCAAATGAGTTGTATCATTCCAGGGTTTTCTGGGGCAATTAGAACTATTTTTGTAAGCACGATTTTTAAAAATAATATTAAAAAATGGAAATATTGATTAAAAACAGAGTAGAATGAACAAAGTAATAAAGCTCACTGATTAAAAGCTGTTAACCACCACTTTCTTTTCTGTTGCTATGAGTCTTCTCATTTAACAAATTTTTATTGAATGCTTCAGGTCAGTTCACTTCAGTTCAGTCGCTCAGTCGTGTCCGACTCTCCGTGACCCCATGAATCACAGCACGCCAGGCCTCCCTGTCCATGACCAACACCCAGAGTTCACTCAAACTCATGTCCACAGAGTCTGTGATGCAATCCAGCCATCTCATTCTCTGTCGTCCCCTTCTCTTCCCTTCCCCAACCTTTCCCAGCATCAGAGTCTTTTCCAGTGAGTCAACTAGTCGCATGAGGTGGCCAAAGTATTGGAGTTTCAGCTTTAGCATCAGTCCTTCCAATGAACACCCAGGATTGATCTCCTTTAGAATGGATTGGTTGGATCTCTTGCAGTCCAATGGACTCTCAAGAGTCTTCTCCAACACCACAGTTCAAAAGCATCAATTCTTCGGCGATCAGCTTTCTTCACAGTCCAAATCTCACATCCATACATGACCAGTGGAAAAACCATAGCTTTGACTAGACAGACCTTTGTTGGCAAAGTAATGTCTCTGCTTTTTAATATACTATCAAGTTTGGTCATAACTTTCCTTCCAACCTGGAGATAAAATGGTAAGCAAGACAGAACCCCAGTCTTCTTGGAGCCTAGTCCATTAGGGGAGTCAGACTAATCACACATATGACTGCATAATATATATGACTGGGTTTTATACACACAAACACATATACCCACACACACACATACGTAATTTTCTTTGTTCATTCGTCTCTTGATGTTCAGTTAGATTGCTTCTGTATCTTGGCCATTTTAAATAATGCTGCTATAAACATTGTATCTTTCTGAATTAATGTTTTTTTTTTTTTTCCTGATGTATATCCAGGAGTAGAATTGCTGGATCATATGGAATTTCTATTTTCAACTTTTTAAAAGAAACTTCCATATGGTTTTACAAAGTAAATGCACCAATTTACATTGTCACTAGCAGTATATAAGTGTTTCCTTTTCTCCCCATCCTTACCAATATATATTATTTGTACCCATTTTGATGATAGCCTTTCTGGCAGATGTAAGATTCCATCGCATTCTGCTTTTGATTTTCATTTCTGTAATGATTAGTGATGTTGAACATCTTTTAATATACCTATTAGCCAACAGAGTGTCTTCTTTGGAAAAATGTTTATCAGGTCTTTGGCCCATTTTTAATTCGACTGTTTAATTTTTTATATTGAATGTTATAGATTGTTTATATATTTGGATATTGGCTATATCATTTGCAAATATTTTGTTCCATTCAGTAGGTTATCCTTTTGTCAATGGTTTTCTTTGCTGTGTTAAAGATTTTAGATTTAATTATGCCCCATTTCCTCAGCAATCAATGCAAAGAAATAGAGGAAAATAACAGAACAGGAAAGACTAGAGATCTCTTCAAGAAAATTAGAGATACCAAGGGAACATTTCATGCAAAGATGGGCTTGATAAAGGACAGAAATGGTATGGACCTAACAGAAGCAGAAGATATTAAGAAGAGGTGGCAAGAATACTCAGAAGAACTGTACAAAAAAGATCTTCATGACCAAGATAATCACGAGGGTGTGATCACTCACCTAAAGCCAGTCATCGTGGAATGTGAAGTCAAGTGGGCCTTAGAAAGCATCACTATGAAAAAAGTTAGTGGAAGTGATGGAATTCCAGTTGAGCTATTTCAAATCCTGAGAGATGATGCTGTGAAAGTGCTGCACTCAGTATGCAAGCAAATTTGGAAAACTCAGCAGTGGCCACAGGACTGGAAAAGGTCAGTCTTCATCCCAATCCCAAAGAAAGGCAATGCCAAAGAATGCTCAAACTACCACACAATTGCACTCATCTCACACGCTAGTAAAGTCATGCTCAAAATTCTCCAAGCCAGGCTTCAGCAATACGTGAACCATGAACTTTCAGATGTTCAACCTGGTTTTAAAATAGGCAGAGGAACCAGAGATCAAATTGCCAACATCCGCTGGATTATAGATAAAGCAAGAGAGTTCCAGAAAAACATCTATTTCTGCTTCATTGACTATGTCAAAGCCTTTGACTGTGTGGATCACAACAAACTGTGGAACATTCTGAAAGTGATAAGAATACCAGACCACCTGACCTGCCTCTTGAGAAACCTGTATGCAGGTCAGGATGCAACCGTTAGAACTGGACATGGAACAACGGGCTGGTTCCAAATAGGAAAAGGAGTATGTCAAGGCTGTATATTGTCACCCTGCTTATTTAACTTATATGCAGAGTACATCAGGAGAAACGCTGGGCTAGAAGAAGCACAAGCTGGAATCAAGATTGCTGGGAGAAATATCAATAACCTCAGATATGCAGATGACACCACCCTTATGGCAGAAAGTGAAGAGGAACTAAAAAGCCTCTTGATGAAAGTGAAAGAGGAGAGTGAAAATGTTGGCTTAAAGTTCAACATTCAGAAAACAAAGATCATGGCATCTGGTCCCATCACTTCATGGGAAATAGATGGGGAAACAGTGGAAACAGTGTCAGACTTTATTCTGAGGGGCTCCAAAATCACTGCAGATGCTGATTGCAGCCATGAAATTAAAAGACGGTTGCTCCTTGGAAGGAAAGTTATGACCAACCTAGATAGAATATTAAAAAGCAGAGACATTGCTTTGCCAACAAAGGTCTGTCTAGTCAAGGCTATGGTTTTTCCACTGGTCATTTATGGATGTGAGAATTGGACTGTGAAGAAAGCTGATCGCCGAAGAATTGATGCTTTTGAACTGTGGTGTTGGAGAAGACTCTTGAGAGTCCCTTGGACTGCAAGGAGATCCAACCAGTCCATTCTAAAGGAGATCAGTCCTGGGTGTTCATTGGAAGGACTGATGCTGAAGCTGAAACTCCAATACTTTGGCCACCTCATGCAAAGAGTTGACTCATTGGAAAAGAGTCTGATTCTGGGAGGGATTGGGGGCAGAAGGAGAAAGGGACGACAGAGGATGAGATGGCTGGATGGCATCACTGACTCGATGGACATGAGTTTGAGTGAACTGCGGGAGTTGGTGATGGACAGGGTGGCCTGGCTTGCTGTGATTCATGGGGTTGCAAAGAGTTGGACACGACTGAGTGACTGAACTGTACTGTACTGACGTCCCATTTGTTTAATTTTGATTGTATTTCTTTGCCTTAGGACACAGATACAAAAAATCATTTTATGATTTATGTCAGTCGCTCTTCTGTCTCTGATATCTTTTAGATTTTTATGGTTTCTAGTCTTACTTTTAGGCCTTTAATCCATTTTAAGTTTTTTTTTTTTTTTTTACGGTTTAAAGAATATCCTAATGTCATTCTTTTTCATTTAGCTGTCCAGTTTTTCCAGTAACACTTACTTAAGAAACTGTATTTTCTTGATTCTGTATTCTTGCCTCTTTTGTCATAGATTAATTGACCATTGTCCATGGCTTTATTTCTGGACTCTCTAATCTTTTCCATTGATCTATGTGTCTATTTTTGTGTCAGTGCCATGCTGTTTTGTATAGTGAGGCTTTTTGCCATATTCTGAAATCTGATACATGATATTGCCACATTTTTTCTTTTATTTTCTTTAATGCTTTAGCATATTGTGTTTTTTTGTGTGTGTGATTATATATTAATATTGGAATTATTTGTTCTAGTTCTGTGAAAAATATCATGGGTATTTATATAGGGATTTCATTACATCTGTAGATTACTTTAGGTAATATGTCCATGTTAACAATATTAAATAATTCAATCCTAGAATGTGTGATATCTTTCCATTCATTTGTATCATCTTTGGTTTCCTTTGTCAATGTTTTCTTTTTTTAGAGTGTTCTTTCACTTGGGTAAGTTTATTCCTAGGTATTTTAATATTTTTGATGCAGTTTTAAACCGGATTTTTTGCTTTCACTTTCCGATATTTCATTGCTAGTATATATAAAAGCAATAGATTTTTGCATATTAATATTGCAACCTACAACTTTACAGAATTTGTTTATTAGTTCCCATATTTTTTATGGAGATTTTAGGAATTTCTATATATAGTATCATGTCATATTCTAAGTGACAGTTTAACTTCTTCCCTTCCATTTTGGATACATTTTACTTCCTTTTCACGTCTGATTCCTATGGTTAGGACTTCCAATACTATGTTAAATGGAAGTGACAAGAGGGCTTTCTTGTCTTGTTCTTGATTTTAGAGGAAAGATTTTTAGTTTTTCAACATTGAATGTGATGTTAGCTGTGGGTTTGTCATAAATGTTTTTATTATTATTTTGAAATATGTTCCCTCTATACAAGCTTTGATGATAATTAAAAGGACATCTATTTTATTTGCTTACATGTTTCTTGTTTAGTCCTCCTCACTACATTGTAAGCTCTAAGAGCAGGGACTTTATCGTGTTTTCTCCTCTTTCCCTAGGACCTAGAACACAGTAGGCTCTCAAGTATTTTGAGTGCCTAAATGAATAAGCCATCAAACAAGCTCTATGTTGATCAGAGACCCATCTCATAATGCTTGGATAGGACTATAAGGTCTTGTGAAAATAATTGCCTAAACATCCAATAAAATCGGATGCTCAGTCTGGATCATTCCACTTAGAATTGAGAAATATGCCTAGAGAAAGTGCTTGAAATAATGCAAGAGGCTATTTCAATTCTTTTGAAAACCCCAAACCTATTATATTTCCTTGTGGAAGATATCCACATACTGGGCAAGGATTCTGTCTTTGTTTCTGTGATTGAAATACTTTTAGTCATTTTACTTCTTTCGTTTTTCTATCATCCAATATTCATTTATTTTAAAAATGTATTTATTTCACACTGCTGTGAAGACTCAATATAAATACTCCAAGACGTTTCCTGTTCTAATTATTTTTTATCTTATCATGGTAAGTGCAGTTATTGCTTGTTTCATGACATATGTATTCCAACAAATTGAATAGGAAATGAGCTTGCTAAAATAAAATTTTAAGTCACATTGGTTTACATTAAATAAACAAATTACAACAGGAAATTATAGAGTAGGAATCTTATCAAAGAATTGATATGGTTGTATCCCTTTACATATAGGATAGTATTATGTAATAGTAGTTCTAAAGCTTGCTGATTATACAAGGATATGTGTTATCTGTTATCTCATTCCAGGATCTCGCCTTACCCTTTATTTTATTTATGTACTTTCCCAAATTATAAAATTCATCCCACAACTGGTGAGACCCTGATTCTACATTTTGATCACATGCCCACAAATGGTAGTACTTAACTTGATTTCTCAGGATAATATTTATTAATGTCCATATCAAAAATGGGGAAGAAAGAAGAAATGGCAATCCCTGGAATTCTTGTTAGTTGAATCTTACTGTCATCACAGTAACCAAATGACATTTGGATTTACACAGTGGCCTCTTTAATGCAATGGTTCTCAAACTTGGAGGCATATTGGAATCAGCTGGAAAGTTTACAAAATACTGGTGTCGGCGACCCATGTCAAAAGGCTCCAATTTAACTTCTCTGAGGTAATATCTGCTGCTGCTAAGTCGCTTCAGTTGTGTCCGACCCTATGCGACCCCATAGACGGCAGCCCACCAGGTTCCCCCGTCCCTGTGATTCTCAAGGCAAGATCACTGGAGTGGGTTGTCATTTCCTTCTCCAATGCATGAAAGTGAAAAGTGAAAGTGAAGTCGCTCAGTCATGTCTGACTCTTAGCGACCCCATGGACTGCAGCCTACCAGGCTCCTCCATCCATGGGATTTTCCAGGCAAGAGTACTGGAGTGGGTTGCCATTGCCTTCTCCGAGGTAATATCTGGGCACTGGTATTTTAAAATTCCCCAGGTGATTCTGAGGTATAACCACACTGAGAAACACTGCTTTATGTATTTGATTAATTTGACATCATTCATCAAAGTTGACAAGAGTAACTTTCTGAATCTATAAAGTTTGGAATTTACCCTGAGCAATTAGAACCAATTTAACCCTTGAAGTGTCTTCCACCACAGCAACAGGGCTATGTGTCCCCAAATAGTATGAGAATTATACACAAATACTTCTTCCTAATACCTGAAAGATATAAAATATTTATCAAATTTTTGGGAAAATAAATTGCTATTGACAATGTCTTTTTCACGTCTCAGTTATATATTGATATAACTCTCATTTTGAAAGATAATAACAATTAAAGGGAGACAAACAAATAGAAGTAAGATTAACCATAAAGCTCTATTTCCTTGTAACAGCCTTGAAAGTCAATATGGGCAACAGCTGTGTTTGAGTTATGTGGTCCATGTATATTGAAGAAAGCAGCATCTGTTATTGTAGTACTGTGGTACTACTGTTGGACACTTATGTGACACAGCAGTGGTATAGTTCCATTGATCCAGTTTTGCCAAAAGTAGCTGGGCTTTTAGATCTGTTTGTAAATCATCTTCAGTAGTACCAGTCAGGAACTGCTTAACAAAGTAACATAATAATAAATTTAATATCACCACTTTTCCTTTAGGTGATAGTTAAAAAGCCAGTCAAGGAATTGCAAGTGAGGATGGTGACCTCTTGAACTCCATGCATTCTGGTGACTCTGTTTAATTCTATCTTTGTTATTTCTTTCATTGTTACCTCTTTCTCTCAACCCCAACTTGTTGCTAAATCATCCCAGTTGCTTAATGATCTATGGGAATGCAGGACTGATTTCACTATTAGGTCATCAAGGGCATTTCTCTATCTCAGTCAGCACACTTGCTGCTTCTGCTGCTGCTGCTGCTAAGGCGCTTCAGTCGTGTCCGACTCTGTGCGACCCCATAGACGGCAGCCCACCAGGCTCCTCAATCCCTGGGATTCTCCAGGCAAGAACACTGGAGTGGGTTGCCATTTCCTTCTCCAATGCATGAAAGTGAAAAGTGAAAGTGAAGTCGCTCAGTCATGTCTGACTCTTAGCGACCCCATGGACTGCAGCCTACCAGGCTCCTCCATCCATGGGATTTT